>NW_011495062.1:228566-228932 GCF_000754665.1 Bison bison bison | reverse complement strand
ATGATGTACTCTGCATATAAATTAAATAAGCAGGGTGACAATATACAGCCTTGACATACTCCTTTTCCTATTTGGAACTAGTCTGTTGTTCCATGTCCAGTTCTAACTATTGCTTCCTGACCTGCATATAGTTTTCTCAAGAGGCAGGACAGGTGGTCTGGTATTCCCATCTCTTTCAGAATTTTCCACAGTTTATTGTGATCCACACAAAGGCTTTGGCATAGTCAATAAAGCAGAAATAGATGTTTTTCTGGAACTCTCTTGCTTTTTCCATGATCTAGAAGATGTTGGCAATTTGATCTCTGGTTCCTCTTCCTTTTCTAAAACCAGCTTGAACATCTGGAAGTTCATGGTTCACATATTGCT
>NW_011495062.1:205389-228466 GCF_000754665.1 Bison bison bison | reverse complement strand
TGAAGCCTGGCTTGGAGAATTTTGATCTTACTTTACTAGCGTGTGAGATGCGTGCAATTGTGCGGTAGTTTGAGCATTCTTTGGCATTGCCTTTCTGTGGGATTGGAATGAAAACTGACCTTTTCCAGTCCTGTGGCCACTGCTGAGTTTTCAAAATTTGCTGGCATATTGAGTGCAGCACTTTCACAGCATCATCTTTCAGGATTTGGAATAGCTCAACTGGAATTCCATCACCTCCACTAGCTTTATTCATAGTGATGCTTTCTAAGGCCCACTTGACTTCACATTCCAGGATGTCTGGCTCTAGGTGAGTGATCACACCATCGTGATTATCTTGGTTGTGAAGATCTTTTTTGTACAGTTCTTCTGTGTATTCCTGCCACCTCTTCTTAATATCTTCTGCTTCTGTTAGGTCCATACCATTTGTATCCTTTATTGAGCCCATATTTGCATGAAATGTTCCCTTGGTATCTCTAATTTTCTTGAAGAGATCTCCTTTATCATTATATAAAATCTTCTTTGTCTTTTGTTATAGGCTTTGTTTTAAAGTCTGTTTTGTCTGACATAAATATTCGTACTTCAGGTTTCTTTTTATTTCCATTTACGTGGAATATCTTTTTACATCTCTTCATTTTCATTCTGTGTGTCTTTAGCTGTAAAGTGAGCCTTTACAGACAATATACAACTGGGTGTTACTTTTTATCCATTCATGCACCCTCTACTTTTTGATTGGAGCATTTATTCCACTGACATTTACAGTGATTGTTGATAGTTATGTGATTTTGCTATTTTGTTACTTATTTTCCCACTGTTTTTTTTTTGTGTGTGTGTGCGGTTCTTCTCTGTTCTTTCAGCCTCTTCCCTATGGATTGATGATTTTCTTTAGATTTGTATTTGGGTTCCTCTCTGTGTTTGTTGTGTGTGTGTCTGTGTGCATCTAGTGTAGGTTTTTGAATGGTAGTGACAAAAAGGTTTATATATATATCAACCGGTTACTATCTGCTTGCTTTAAATAAGGTCAAACACATTCTAAAAGCACTACATCTTTACCGTGTTTTATGTTTTAGCATTATATTTTACATCTTTACAGCTATCCTTTAAGTGTTTATTGGAGTTATATTTGATTTTACAATTTTTTGTGTTTAACCCTTACAATAGCTTAACTTCCTTTACTATATATTTTCTTACAGCCTCTTATAGCCTTTTCCTTTTTGCTTCAAGAAGACCTTTTCCATTTCCTGTAAGGCCTAAAAGTGGTGATGAACTCTTTTTGCTTGTCTGGGAAACTCTTTATCTTTCAATTCTGATTGAAAACCATGCTGAGCAGAGTATCTCGGTTGCAGATTTTTTCCTTTCATCCCTTTAAATATATCATGCCACTCCCGTCTGGCCCACAAAGTTTCTGCTGAAAAATCAGCCAATAGTCTTATGTTGGTTCCCTTGTATGTGGCTCTTTGCTCTTTCTTGACACCTTTAAAATTCTCTCTTTAACTTTTGCCCTTTCAATTATGCTATGTCTTGGTGTGGGTCTCTTTAGTTAACCTTGTTTCAGACTCTCTATGCTTCCTGAACCAGGATATCTGTTTCCTCCTTCAGGCTAGGGAAGTTTTCAGCCATAATTTCATCAAATACATTTCCTGCCCCTTTCTTCTTCTGTGAGCCCTATGATACAGATGTTAGTATGATTGACGTTGTCCCCAGAGTCCCCTACACTATCTTTTTTCTCCCTCTTCTATTTGGGTGATTTCTGCTATTTTGTTTTTCCGGTTGTTCACGCATTCTTCTGCGTCATGTAATCCGCTGTGAAGTCCTTCTAGTATACTTTTCATTTTAATTCTTTTAGTCTTCTGCTCTGATTGCTTATTGTTTCAAGGTAAGTTTCCTAGTTCTTTAAGCTCTCATTGTGTGGTTCTATTCATTTCCTGAGTTCACTGTATATTTTTATGCCTATTGAACTCTTTATTAGGTAAATTCAGTTTGGTTGCTCAGTTGTGTCCGACTCTTTGCGACCCCATGGACTGCAGCACACCAGGCCTCCCTGTCCATCACCAATTAAGTACATTATTTATCTCCAATTCATTAGGTTTTATCTCTCATTTTATGATGGTTTTCCTCTGGAAGCTATTCCTCTGCTTCTCATGTTGTTGGACTTTCTCTGTCTGTATGATACCTCTGTCTGTAAGGTAAAACTGTTACCTATCCTGATCCTGAAGACGTGTCCTCGTATGGGAGTGTGCCTATGCAATCTCGTGAGCCTAGTGGTTTTTAGTGGGAAAGCTGTACCTGAAGTGAGCATGGGCTGTATTTCATTGCTGGGGGTGTGCTGATGACTGCCAACTTGGTAGGGGTGGTGCATGGCTGAGATCAGAGGAGCTAGCACAGGAGCCTGGTGTGAACCAGGGGTGTTTGATGGTGGTCACTGCCTGTTGGGGGCTGGGGTCAGGGCCCGAGGGGCTGGAATAGGGGCTGTGAGGGAGTCTGGCTTCTCCATAGGGTGGTGGAGGGGAGGGTCTCAGACTTGACTGAGGATGGGGCTGGAGATAAGCCATCCTTGTTTCTCCTCTATGTAGTGATGTCTCTGCCTTGATTAGAGGTGGGATTGGGACCTAAGGTATGAGAAGAGCAGTTCCCAGTAAGTTATGTTTCTCCTCAGTATGTGTGGTGCCCTTGGTTAGATCCTTGGGTTGGGAAGATCCCCTGGAAGAGGGCACAGCCACCCACTTGAGTATTCTTGCCTGGAGAATCCCATGGATAGAGGAGCCTGGCAGATTACAGTCCACGGGATCGCAAAGAGTTGGACATGACTAAGCAGCTAACACTTTCACTTTTCAGCGCCTGTGGTGGCAGCCTCTACCTTGGTCAGGAGCAGTGCCAGAGCAGGAGGGGCTGAAGCAGGACTGAGCCTGGTGCACACTGCAGGGTGTGCTGGGGGCTTCTGGAAGGACCACCGGGACAGTCAGGCAGTTTTCAGTCTGCTCCCTTTGTTCCAGGACTGGAAGCAACAAGTGTGTGTGTGCTCTCTTAGGAGCAAAGTCTTGGTTTCCTACATCCCTTTGGTAAGCCCCAGGGAGGCTCCTTCCCAGGGCTGGGATGCCCAATATGGGGCTTGAACCTCTTGCCTTTTATGGAGGATATGAGAGTCTATGGTAACTCTCTCCTCTTCTAGGTCCCCCACCAGGGGTTTATTTCCTAGATCACTTCTCTCCTCCTGCCATACTCTATATGGTTCTTTCTTTACAATCTTGGTTGTGGGAGAGCTGTTCTGCTAGTCATCAGGTTGTTCTCAGAGAAAGCTGCTCTACAAGTAGTTGTAGTTTCGTTGTGTTCATGATGGGGAGGAGTTGTGTTGGTAAGCTCTGGATCCCCTATTCCACCACCTTGATCCTGCCTCAGTTTCAAATCATCTCCTCTCCTATTGAGATAGGGGAAGAAATTTGGAAAGTGCTTGGCTGTCTTTCTTGATCTGTTGTCTTGAGATCTGCATGTGTGCATATATACGTACACATATGTACATTGCACATGTGCTACTCCTCCTGTGTAGGCTTTGGTGTTAACTCAAGCACGTTAGTGCTGTTGAAACAGCCTGCAGTGTTGGTGCTACTTGGCATGTGACTGGGTAGTAAAGAATCTGCCTGCAATGCAGGAGACCTGGGTTCCATCCCTGGGTCAGGAAGATCCCCTGCAGAAGGGAATGGCAACCCACTCCAGTATTCTTGCCTGGAGAATCCCCATGGACAGAGAAGCCTGGTGGGCTACAGTCCATGGGGTGTATGAAGGGGTTAGAAATTGCACTTTGTAGCCAGAACCTAGGGCTCCTTCTCCTATCCAACTTTATCAGGATTCTGCCAATATTCAGGGTCTAGTCTTGTATCTATGTTTTTCCCCCCACTGGTCCTGAACTTGATGTGGCAGGGGACCATCAGTTATTGAACAAAACCAGAGTGGCATACTGAATTTGATGCTCATTCAGTGCAGGAGATGTCCAATTAACCTTCCAGCACAGGTGAAAGCTGTTGGCCCATGAGGAGTAAGAATTATTCAGAAGAAATGCATGAATAGAGAAAGCACGTAAAGAGACAGAGGGTCTAAAATTCCTGATTAAATTGTTTTGAATATACTTTCTGAGCTACTAGAAGACAGAAAAGCTCTAAACCAATGCATATTTTGAAATGCATATGATGTATTATTATGCTAAACTGACAGCTACTGAAATTTGTAGGTAATATAGCAATGGTTGATTGTTGTCATCTCTCTCCTGTACCATGGGCCTTTTCTTGGGGCTCAAGGAAAGATATCTTGCTGTGGCATTTAGGGACGTGAAAGAGAGGGCATTGGTGCAGGAATCTGAAAATAAATTGCTGTGATCCTACAGCTGTATTAAACTATCTTAAGCAATATTCCCATTGGACCCATGGGTAAAATACTGGCTTTAAACAGTGCCTCATGACTAGGTCCATGACTCTAAATTATGTCTGGGTTTAGCCACTTGTTACAGAGGTTAAGATGGATGCCTAGGAATAAACCATGCCATCTGAAGCCCTCCAGAAAGTGGACAGAGATGAAACATGTTGATGGAGGGCTATACTTAAGACTGATAAATTAAAAATGGATTAGCTGGAGAGGTAGCGATTCTTGGTAGAACTTGGCCTGTGTTGATTCCCTTGTTGCCCTTGGAAAAAGAGAGACTCCCCAAGCTGTGGCGCAGAAATGATGAAGTTGAGCTAAGCTAGAAATATTAATATCATTCCTAGGCCCATCTCTGTAAATGGTAAATCAATAGCTTGTGATATAAAATATGTATATATAAAATACATCTTCTCACCAAGAATGAGGGTTTTAAAATTACATGATTTCTGTGAACACTTAGAGTCAGAACTCTGTGCTTGGGTTAAATGAAAGGGTTTCTTATCAAACCAATAGTGCTTAAAAAAAATCTTTGTTCTATTACAGGCTTACTTTTCTCTGAGGCTCACTGAGCCTTTTATTTAATCCCCCAAAATATTACATTTTTTCAAACACTTAAGTATTCTTAATTTGCTTAAATGTGTTAACAGTATTGTGCTTACTTAGAAGATATTTTAATTATGCTGGACAACTTAGGAGTAAAGAGTTATAATGAGTGCAGCTTTCAGTATTTTAGGGTAGAAAATGTTGATTTTATTTGTAATGTAAACATATATTTATCTCATTGAATTTTGGCTTCCTAAAGCCTTTAAGATTAAGATTCTTAAAATACCTTCAAGGCTTTGTAGAATCTGGACCGACCCTAATTTGTCATTTTTCTCTTGTGCCAATCTCTCCTTTGACTAGAAAACTTTAGCCATTTGCAATCCACAATATATTATACATATACCATACCTTTTACCGCCTCAGAGTCTTTGAAAATGCAGTTCCTTTTTAGCCTACATCAAACTTTTCTATTCTTCCTCACAGTTCTTCTGTTACTTGAGGGTACTGCTAGTACTCTAACTTGTAGAGTACTACTCAGCTTTTGCTTAGCTGTGTGTGTGCTCAGTTGTGTCTGACTCTTTGTGACCCCATGGCCGGGCTCCTCTGTCTGTGGGATCTTCCTGACCCAGGGATTGAACCCACATCTCCTGCACTGGCCATCAGATTCTTCTCCACTGAGCCACCTGGGAAGCCTTTGCTTGGTTATGCCTCAGTAACAAACATCCCCCCACCTCACATCACAGTGGCTAACAACAAGGATGGTTATATTCTCAGTCTTTCTTTGACTCTCATATCAGCCTGTTAAGAACCCTAGGAAATGTATTTGCTTCACTGGGATTTCACCTTCATCCATAAAACAGGTTATGGTATCCATCCTTCCCCTGTCATAGACCTTTCCACTGTACTAGGTGATAATCCAAAGCCCTTAAGTGCAGCCTGTGTGTCCTGAACACAGCCTCAAACTCTGACCTTATTGTGAATCCCTTTCCTTCTTCCTCACTTTGCTCCCTGGGCAAGTGTCTCCTTCTGGCTGTTGGGAAGCAGACTACCGCTCATTCAGTGTCCAGCAATGTTCCCTGTCTTAGAAGGGTTTGACCCCTCTTGCACAACTGTCTTCTACTCTCCAGTTCTCAGCTAAAATATCTGTACTCAGAGAAGTCTTCAGAGTATTGTAACTTAAAAGGAAGAGCTTCATTGCTGGTTTATTTTTTTAATTCTGCCATACAACATGAATTGGCCTAAGTATACATATATCCCCTCCCTCTTGAGTCTCCCAGCTACCCACCCGCCATCTCACCCACCTAGGTTGTTCCAGAGCAACAGGCTGAGCTCTCTGTTATATGGCAGCTTCCCACTAGCTATTTTACACTCGGTAGTGAATATACGTCAGTGCTACAATCTCCTTCCTCTCTGTGCCCACAAGTCTCCTCTCTGTGTCTGCGTCTTTATTCCTGCCCTGCAAACAGGCACATCATTTTACCATTTTTCTAGATTGCATATATATGCCTTAATACTGATATTTGTTTTTCTCTTTTTGACTTAACTCTGTATAACAGGCTCTTGTTACTCATTATTTTCTTTCATAGGCCAGGGGAATAAGTGGGGTGGTTAACAATGTAGGCTCTAGAGTCAGATGCTTGGGTTTGAATCTCAGCTCTGATACTTATCTTCCACATCTTTAAAAGGGGCATAAAAACAACTTCAGGAAATGGTGAAGAACAGGGAAGCCTGGCTTGTTGCAGTCCACAGGGTCACAAAGAGTGATACATGACTTAGCACCTGAATAACAACAAATTAATTATACTTACTGTGATTTTAAATAATTTAACATTTTAAATTATCATAGCTATGTATGTATACTTCTTCAGCAATTGGCCTATCAAGTTGAAAGAAATCTTAAAATCTTAAACGATCACTCCCACAATTCTGATTGTTTTTCTGTTATTGGTACCTAGACCTTGTTTGAACAGTTCCTTGGCAGAATTCACTATATCATAAAGCAACCTTCAATGTCTGTAGATTTGTATTCTTGTAAATTCTACCACTTAACTCTTCCTTCTAGAACAGACCACCACAATCTATTCTCTTTTCTACCTCATAACTGCAGCTTTCCTGGCAGCTCAGGGAGCACCATTTCCAGTGCCAACAACCCAGGTCCCTACATCACCACTCTTTCAGTCAACTTTCCAATCTGGAGCCTCTTCTCCATGCCATATGAGTTTGTCAACATTTGTTTTATGGAGCTCAGTGTTGAATATTCCAAAGCATTAAATCTATGATTTAGAGCTAATGTGAAAGGGTGAGGAAGTCCTATGCAAAAATAAAGGTTTAGTAGAGAGCGCTGATAACATGTTTGGACTGTAAACACTAAATATATGCTCTCAGCTGATAAGACTCTCCCAGATTCCTCCTTCTCATCTCTATACTCTCCTCCCTTCAGAACATTTCAAGAAATCATTTGGTCAATCATAACTTCCTTAGTACCAGTGATATGCCAGGCTCAGAGTACAGGAGTGTGGATGCTCTGTGCACATGGGGAGATTAGAGTCATGGACATTTCCAGTCTAGACAGGAGAGGATTCATAAATGAACTGATAGTGAAGTTTTAGGCTTTTATAGGTATTGGACTTAATAAAATGACTGGTTGTGTCAACACCTTTAAGCATTTTGCAGTAATTATTGAGTACCTACTGTGTGTCTGCCACTGTAGATACCAAAGTGCAATAAACAAGAAGGCAAGGAGATAGAGCAATCACAAGTCAACAGAAAGGGTAAAGATGTGAAATCATGAGGACTATCCTTCAGGTGTTCCTGAGGCTACTAGAGTGGGGGCAAGTCATGGGCTTTGTAGAGGGGAAAGAACAGGACTATCAAAAGTGTAGACTTTAGAACCTTAAAATGAGAGGAACTGTTTATCAAGTTCCTTGTCCATCTCAGCATTCAGAAAGTTGAAAATCTGCTTATTTTGGAAGTGAAGAATGCATCCTGTCTTAGTCAAAATCTCTGGGGACAGACTTTAGACTTTTTGTGACTTAATTACAGCCATTTTTCCTCCTTTCTAATTGCAATATCTCTTGCCTCATTGAGGAGAAAATGGACTTATTTTGTCTGACAATCAGATAGACAATCTGATCAGCACCCTGCCCCGCCAAGTGATTTTCCCATTTCAATTGCAAAACTTCCTGGACCAGTTAGAAGCAGCAACATTATTTGGTCTGCAGCTCCGCTAGAAAGGCTGCTTCAGTAGAAATGCTTCTGACTTCATTCACTAAGATACTTGGTTCTGTTATTAACACTGGTCCAGAAAGGTTACTGGTAGTGAGAAAGATTCCTTTCTACCTTGGGCATAGAGATTCTACCACCAGAGAAAAGACAGTGATGATGGAAAAGCTCAAAGCCATCAGTGCCCTGGAGAGATTTATGGAACAAGCAGAACAAGGATGCTTGTGCCATTGGGTTATATAAAATTTTAATTCACTAAGCAGTTTATCTTTTTCACACAGCTAAGTTTGCTGGGATAATTACCTTCCTGAGCAGTGCGTGTCATGTACAAGGCAAAGCGTGTGCAAAATACACAAATCTGTGTGTGCCATTGGAAAATACGGCAGAGAGAGGAGTATTAAATTTTAGAAAAACATACTGTAGGACAGTTAATCCAGGAAATCTGCTGAAAATTGTGCTGTTGTTGTGAAACTAAGCTTAACTTTATCTTATCACAACGATGGGTAATTAAGCCCTGTGCTCAGTATTTTTCAAGCCCCCCAAAGGTTAAATAATTTACCCCAAACAGGCATTCAGTGACGACCTGTCGAGGCTGAGTTTGACCCCAGGAAATGTGCCCCAGAGCCCGGGTCATCTTCCCTGAAAGAAGCTCTCTCTACTTCCTCCAGTGACCAGCACCTCCACTGGTGGACTAGGCCCCATGCCCTCTTGCCTTGTGGGACACAGCTCCTGCACTTCTCCTCCACTCCCTCCTGGGACATGTGTTTTCCTTTCTCTTTTGCATCTTTTCCCATCAGCATATACAAATGTTGCAGTTTATTTCATCCTAAGGAACTTCTGTTGATCTCATTTTTCCTTCCAGTTACCACCTCATAGCTATGCTTTCCTTGATAACAAAACTTCATAAAGACTTTCTATTTAGTCTCCATTTCTGATTTTCTCCTGAACCCATTCTACTTAGGCTTTTGCTGCTGCTAAGTTGCCTCAGTTGTTTCTGACTTTTTGCAACCTGTAGACCATAGCCCTCCAGGCTTCTCTGTCCATGGACTTCCCCAGACAAAAATACTGAAGTGGTTTGCCATGCCCTCCTCCTCCAGGTGATCTTTCCAACCCAGGGATCGAACCTGCATCTCCTACTTTGGCAAGCAGGTTCTTTACCACTAGCGCCACCTGAGAAGCCCTACTTAGGCTTTTATCTCCATACTTCTGACACTGGGCTGCTTTAATGGTCACCTGTCCATTGTAGCATGTGATATTGATTACTCTCTCTCAAAGCATTTTCTATGTTTGGCTTCCAAAAATACACTCTCCTCATTTCCTTCTGTCTTTGCCCTCCACTCCTTCACATATCCCTTCTTGGTTTCATCTCCATAAAGTTTTCACAGTGAAGTAGAAGTAGTATAGAGCTGTAGGACTTCTCTTTTCTACGTTCACTCTCTTGTGCCATGACTCTAGGACTTTATTTCCATCATGACACCCTTCCAATACCCATATTCTTACTTAATGTCATTTGAATGTCTAATAGCCATCTCAAACTCAACATATCTTAAATGTACCTCGGGACTTTCCCCCAACACATGATTCATGGCCAAATAAGAGCCATCTAATTATCCATACCTCTGCTGATAAAAACTCCTCCTTTCAAATTGCTCAAGCCAAAATCATGAGGTCCTCTTTGACTCCTCTGTTTCTCTCCCACTCTACATCTAATCTTTCAAGAAATCCTATTTGCCCCATCTTCAATATCTGTCCACTCTTAGCACTACTCACCACCTACATGGATACCACCCTAATCCTCCTCTAACAAATTTATTTAAAATGGAACACCCCCACACATACTTATATTCATGCATAATCTTTTCCTCTTCCCTGCATTATCATTCCCATACTATTTTTGTCCTTTCACATACTACATAATTTACTTACCCATTTTTTTTTACTGTGTGCACCCCTCAACTCAATACCAGTTCCTGGAAAGTAATGGTTTTGCCTGTTTTCTTCATGGCTGTATCCAAGAGCTTAGGGGAGTGCTAGAAACATTGCTCGGAGAAGGCAATGGCACCCCACTCCAGTACTCTTGCCTGGAAAATCCCATGGACGGAGGAGCCTGGTGGGCTGCAGTCCATGGGGTCGCTAAGAGTCGGGCATGACTGAGCGACTTCACTTTCACTTTTCACTTTCATGCATTAGAGAAGGAAATGGCAACCCACTCCAGTGTTCTTGCCTGGAGAATCCCAGGGACGGTGGAACCTGGTGGGCTGCCATGTATGGGGTTGCACAGAGTCAGACACGACTAAAGCAACTTAGCAGCAGCAGAAACATTGCTAAGTGACTGTTTGTTGAACTAATCTGTCCTAATACTGCAAACCTAGAGAATGGTGCAAATGACATCCATCACAGCCACAGGCCCATCTTCCAAGAGGGTTGGTGTGCTGCCTGGATTAGTACCGGGAACGCTACCTGTAACTCCATCAGTGTAATGTCTACGTTTACTTGTGGGATGCAGTGGAGTATAGGTGTTATGTGTGCAGTCCTGAAGCCAGAACTCTTGGGTATGGATTCCACCTTGGGTACTTATTAGCATTTTGAGTAAGTTCCTAAAATTTATAGTGCCTCATTTTTTTTTCACATCTGTAAAATTAAGGTAATAATATCATGTGCCCCAGAGGGTTGTTGTAAGGATCCATTAAGTTAAAACACATAAAGTGCTTAGGCCAGCACCCTATAAAGTCATTTAATAATAACAGTAGTAACAAGGATAAAGCTAACAGTCCCATTTCTGTTTATCAAGAGAGATCAAAGATGTTGATCAAAGAATACAAAACTTTTAATTACAAGATGAATAAATTCAGGGGATCTAATGCACAGCATGGTGACTACACTTAATGACTGTATTGTATCCTTCAAAGTTGATGGTGAGATGAGAGTTTTAATATTCTCACCATGAGAACAACAAAGTAGCAATTATTTGAGGTAAAGGACAAGGTAACTAACCTCACTGTGGTAAATATTTCACGATATATATAAACATGTATAAATATGTGTGTATATATAATCACATTGTAAACCTTAAATTTACACAATGTGACATGATATGCCAAGTATATCTCAATAAAGCCAGGGAAAATAGAGAGCCAAGAAACAGTATGGAAGATTCTATGAAACCCTTCCATTTCCAAAGAAAGCAAAATGCAAATGGTAGCCCATAAGAAATACATCTTAACCTTTTTTGAGCACTTACACAGTAGTAGGTACTGTTCTAAGTACTTTGTATGTTTTAACTCACTTAATCCTCACAAGAAACCTATGATGTATGTACTAATCTTAAAGATGTGGAAAATGAGGGCAGAGAAACAAATAAATCTACTGAAGATGGATTCTCATAGCTGCCATAATAGAAGAAAATGTTTCATTTGATGTTTCTAAGGTAAAAAAGGATACTTGCTGCCTAGGGAATGTATTACTGATTACAGCAGGACAGGTCACAAATGGAAAAACTTCAATGGTAGGCTCTCAGATGTATCTCCCCAATTTTTCAAGCACAGTAGTTCTTAATGTGTGGTTATAACACTAATATCCAGAAGCAGTTGTAAGTTAGGTCCTGAATAGTCTTCCTTCTAGCAAAGTACCAAAATTGGAAAATGATTTAAACAATAGAGCAGATACAAGTTTATCACTGCAATTATGCCATTCTTACTATGATATCATTTCTAAACAGAGAGAAAGAGATGGAGTTAGAGCTAGGATGTTGAGAATCACCCTGAATGGACATTACCTATGCCACAGCAACATTTAGTGGGGAACGATCACTGGTATGTAATTAATAGGTCAATTACTGTAGCACTTACAAGGTTTCTGAGGCCATCTCAAGGTGCGATTGTGCCCATGGGAAACCGTCACTCATTGGAACACCACGTGTTGTGTATGCTGTAGCAGAAAAGGGTTGATACCGTCTAGGCCAGATGGTGAGGGTTAGTACTTATAAGAAATTGCTTAGTTAAGATTCCTCTCTGTACTTTAGAAGACTGATAATTAGTTGAAGACCTCTGGTCTTACATGCAAAGACTATACAAAAAGAGGTACTGATTGCAAGGCCAGTACAGCTCATAAAGGGGCAGGGGTCAGTAAAGACTTTTTCATCAAACCTTATGCTGAAGCCAGACACAGGAATGGGAATTGATGGGCAAAGGGAGGCTAGGTGCCTCCATCAGGGAAAGATGTTATTCTCTCATTAAGAGGTATTTCAACTAGTTCCTGCCTTCAGGAAGAGTAAAGCCTAAACCCTAGCTCTCTTCATACTCCTAGGAAACCCCCATCACTCTCCACCCCTCATGTGCATCATCTTGTGACTACTGTCACCACAAGAAACCCAGGACTCCTTGGGAACCCATTTTCCTCCAGGCGCTAACACCTACATGTCTCTGTATGTAGATCACTGTTACGCCAGTTCCTCTCCTCCCCTCTATCCTGCAACCATCTTACTGTGACCAGTGGGCTCCTTCCACAAACTCTCCATACTTTCTGTCTTCAATCTTGCCTTCAAGAACCTTCAACCATGGCAGGCAGATTCTTTACCACTGAGCCACCACGGAAGCCCCTTTGTGTCACTGCTGCTGCTAAGTCACTTCAGTCATGCCCAACTCTATGCAACCCCATAGAGGGCAGCCCACCAGGCTCCCCTGTCCCTGGGATTCTCCAGGCAAGAGTACTGGAGTGGGTCGCCAGTGCCTTCTTTGTGTCACTAGAAACCATTAAAATAGCTGTTATCAAACTGGAGAGGGGCAGGATAAGAAAACCTTGCTACAATTCTACTCCCTTTCTTTAATTCAGTGTAAATATAAATCCCCAAAGCCTTCAGTATTTATTAAAATATCTAAAACAAACAAAAATGTTCATCACCTTATTCTCATAGAAACCTGGCTCTTTCATGAGGTCAGTGCTACTCTGATGCCTTATGGATTCTTCCCCCACATCTTTACCAGAGGCCTGGGGTGTCACTTCCTTGCTTTTCACTGCTACTTCCAACTGGCTTTTTTTTTTTTTTTGAAAACTCCCACTAGAGTCTCACATTATTTGGCTCAAATATATATTACCTCCTCCTCAATGCAGTTGTCAGATGAATCTGTGTATCTATCCCTCATTTCTTAAAAACTTTGGTTCAATGTCTTTCCCTATTTGACCTTTCTCCTAAATTCAATTTTAGTGAATTTAAAAAAGTAACCATAGGGAATTTTTTAAATCCCTGGAGTTTCAATTCCCAGATGTTTCCTTTTTCAGTATTTTTCACTTTCCCTAGACCTCATGAGTAGCAATAACCACAAGTCCTCCATAATCTCATTTTCAAACTAATTTACAAGCTACCATCTTCTCTCTCTCCTGTTTATTCTGTTTTGTAATCTGACTTCTTCATTCTATGGTGCATGCAGTGAACTAAAGTCTCTGATCTTAGTAAAGGAGATTCTACTTATTATCTTTGAAAGCACACCTAACTTCACTAGTGCCAAAGAGGAGGAACATGAGAAGTAGAAGACTAAAGACAGCAAAGATGGCAGAGTAAGCATGTTCGACAATCTATCTTCTCTTCCATAAAAACAAGAAGAACACTGGTATAAATTGTCAGAATAGATGTTTTCATTATTTTGCAAATTAACTAAAAGCTTATAGAAACCCTAAGAATACTTAAGAACATAGGTAAGAACAGTGAGCATATGGCATTTACACTTGTCCCGTTTGTTTGCTCTCCCCAGCACTACAATAGCCTTGAAAATCAAAGGCCTGGCAACCACTCGAGCGAGCAGAATGAGACTGGAGCATGTTCAAAACCACATTATCAGAGAATCTGCCTGGTGATTTTCTGGACAAGCCTACTAGCAAGGCTATCTTTATTGACCTAACATGGAGCTCAACATCTGAGGCCCTAGAAAACAGGTGAGCTAAATAATAGGCTAATTAAAACGCTTTAAAGGAAATCAGAGGAATGAGATGTCCAAAGAGGGCTTTGAAAAATGATGACATATTCCACCATATCTAGGAAGCCATGCACACAAGTCTGTGCTCATGGTTAATATAAATGCTTAGGATACACTTGAGAAGACCCTACGTGCTTTTCTTGGGCTTACTTTGAGTTTCTGCAGAAGTAGAAGGGTAAGTTGGGGTCGTTAACTGCCTGGCAGAATGCTGACTTCAATATCCCAATTTATGTAATGGATAAAACTAGAGTATCAAGTAGAAAATAGAAAATTTGAAAACAGTATAAACTAAATATAACAGACACCTATAGAATATTCTAGCCAACAACACTTTGAATAAGTATTCTTCTCAAGAACAGACCCTATATTAAACCGCAAAACAATTTTCAATAAATTTTAAATGACTGAAACCATAAAAAGTATGTTTTCCAAGCACAATAGAATGAAATTGGGAATCAATAACAGAAGCAAATTTGGTACATTTATAAATATGAATAAATAAAGCAACACACTAATAACCAATGAGCCAAGGAAGAAATCACAAGGGAAATTTGAAAACACTTCAAGATGAATGTAAACAAACTAACAACATACAAAACTTAAAGATGCAACTAAAGTAATACTTACAAAGAAATTTGTAGCTCTAAGTGACTCAATTAAAAAAGAAAGACGTTTCTCTGAGGGAAAAAATAGATATACAAATGACCAATAAACTGCAAAAAATGCTCATAATCATCAAGGAAATTCAAAGCAAAATGACAATGAGATATAACTTCACAACCACTAGGATGGATACAATATTTGAAAAGTATTGGGAAGACTATGGAGAAATTAGAACATCATACATTGCTAGTGAGAAAGTAAAATGATAAAGCTACTTTGTAGAACATTTTGCAAGTTCCTCAGTGCAAATGAAAACAAAAGTCCATACAAAATCTATTACCTAAATGTTAACAGAAACAGTAATAAATGGTAAAAAGAATACAGTATATTGATATGATGGACTGTTATTCAGCCACATAAAATATTGAAGTGTTGCCCCATACTACCACATAGATGAATCATGGAAAATTCTAAGTAAATGAAGCCAGAATTATAAGCCCATTCATTTTATTATTTCATTTTAAACAAATGTGTCAAATAAGCAAATCCACAGGGACAGAAAGTAGATTAGTGGCTTCTAGGAGCAGGTGGAACGGGGAATGAACACTGAGTATGGAAGTTTCTTTTGGGGTGATAAAAACATTCTAGAATTAGATAATGGTGTTATATGTACAACTGTACTATAAAAGCCATTGGATTGTATATTTTCAAGGGGTAAACTTTATGTCAAAGTAAAACTTAGGGCAGAAATATACATATTAATCCTGACTGGGAAAATTATAAAAGACTTCATGAGTAGTGCACAGCATCTGCATTGGAGCAAGTGAATGCTCTGCAAATAGGGAAACACTGTCCCGAGAGGGAAGGCAGCATGACTGAGAAATTAATGCTATTCTCTTTGATTACAAGATAATATTCTGGAATGACATTAGAGTATTATATGTGGCTAGATTTGAGAGTAGCAACACTAGACCTCTATGTATATAGCAGATCGGCTCTTATGACCTCTGGCTAAAATCAAATCATGGAAGATGTAAAGTGTGCTCCTTAAGGATCTCTAATTCTGCTTTTATTACTCGTGACTCTGCACATCTCAGATTGTCCCACTGGGAGTTTTCCAGGCTAAACAATAAAGGAATCCAAATCCAGATTTCTCTCAAAATCATAGAATGCAGGTCATCTCCTGCTCTACATAATTGTGGGGTTAAGTCTATATTTCACATTTCAAAATAGCTTTTTGGGGCTGAATGTAGGTGACTCTGGTCCAAGCCACATTCCCAAGAACTAGAAAGAAATCCAGAGTTAACAGAAGAGCACATTTCCCCAAAGAGAATTCAAGTTGTTTGGTTTATAGTTTAGAGAAACAAAATATTTTTCTCCCTATAACAACTTTTTTAGCTCCACTGGCTGCTTAAAAGCAGAGGGTTTGCCTGTACCTATGGAAAGAGAGAGATTAGGGTAAGAGAAATAAGGAACCCAAGGTATATGGGGTTTTGCTTTTAGCTTTTACATATAATGGTAAATAATATACACATATGAATGTTATATTGGAGTAGGAAATAGCAACCCACTCCAGTATTCTTGCCTGGAAAATTCCATGGACAGAGGAGCCCGGTGGGCTACAGTCCACAGGGCCTAAAGGGTCAGACACAACTGAGGCACAGAGCACATAAAGGTTATATATAAAGATTAATAACAAAAGAATACCCATATAAATCCAAAGAATAGAAATAAGTCAAGAAATAAAACCTGTATTTGTGGTCATACCACGGCAACTCAAAGAGGAAAAGGATAATCTTTTCAACAAATGGTGCTGGAACAATTGGATATATCCATACACAGACAATGAACAAAAACCCTTAATTCACACTACATGCAGAACTTAACTTGAGATGCATCATAAGCCTAAATGTGAGAGCTACAAATGCATAACTTCTAAAAGCAAGTAGAAATCCCCTGTGATGTTATATCAGGCAAAGGTTTCTTAGATGTGACACCAAAAGCATAGCCTTAAAAGGAAAAAAAAAAAGGTCAATCTTATTCAAATTTACATCTTTGGCTCTTTAAAATAGACCATTAAGTAAAGGAAAAGAAAAACTACAGAGTAGAAGAATAACCACAGACTATTTACCAATTGTGTGTGTGTGTGCATGTGTGATCAGTCATGTTTGACTCTTTGTGACGCCATGAACAGCAGCACAGCAGACTCTTCTGTCCATGGAATTTTCTTAAAAGCTTTTGCACACTAAAGGAAACTACAAACAAGGTGAAGAAAACCCTTAGGATGGGAGAAAATAATAGCAAATGAAACAACTGATAACGGATTAACCTCCACACTATACAAGCAACTCAATACCAGAAAAACAGACAACCCAATCAAAACGTAGGCAGAAGACCTAAACAGACATTTCTCTAAGAAGACATACAGACAGTTAGTAAATACATAAAAAGATGCTCAACGTTGCTTATTATTAGAGAAGTGCAAGTCAAAACTACATTGAGGTATCACCTAACACAAGTCAGAATGGCCATCATCAAAAATCTACAAACCAGAAATGCCGGAGAGGGTTTGGAGAAAAGGGAACCCTCCTACACTGTTGGGGGGAATGTAAATTGATAAAGCCACTACGGAGTACAGTATGGAGATTCCTTAAAAAAAAAACTAGGCATAAAACTACCTTATGACCCAACAATCCCACCACTGGGCACATACTCTGAGGAAACCATAACTGAAAAAGACACATGCACCCCCGTGTTCATTGCAGCACTATTTACAATAGTGAGGACAGGGAGGGAACCTAGATGTCCATCAACAGACGAACGGATAAAGCAGCTGTGGTACATACATACAGTGGAATCTTACTCAGCTGCAATGCATTTGAGTCGGTCCTAATGAGGTGGATGAACCTAGAGCCTGTTATACAGAATGAAGTAAGTCAGAAAGAGAAAAAAAAATCATACACTAATGAAAATATATGGAATCTAGAAAGATGGTACCGAAGAACCTATTGGTAGGGCAGCAATGGAGACGCAGACGTAAATAACAAACTTGTGAACACAGTGGAGGAAGGAAAGGGCGGGGCAACTTGAGAGAGTAGCACGGAAACATATACATCACCATATGTATACTTAGATAGCCAGTGGGAATTTGCTGTATGACACAGGGTGCTCAGATCCAGTGCTCTATGACAGCCTGGAGGGGTGGGGAGGGGTGGGAAGGGATAGAAGGGAGCTTCAAGAGGGAGGGGACATATGTATACTTATGGCTGATTCACGCTGATGTATGGCATGTACATTATATTTGTATAATACTGTCAAGCAATTATCCTCCAATTAAAAATAAACAAACTAAAATAAGACTGGAGTGGGTTGTCATTCCCTATTCCGGGGGATCTTTCCAACCCAGGGATCAAACTGGTGTCCCTTGTGTTCCTGCATTGGCAGGCAGATTCTTTACCACTGGTGGCACCTGGGAAACCCAATTACAAATCTAATAAATGACTACTGTCCAGAATATTTAAATAATTCTTACAACTGAAAGATAATTTTTTAATAGCTATATTTTTATTTGAGAACCTTTAGTAATAAGAACTGTATAATTTCAACTGTGGTGCTGGAGAAGACTTGTAAGTGCCCCTTGGATAGCAAGGACATCAAACCAGTTAATTCTAAAGGAAATGAACCCTGAATATTCACTGGAAGGACTTATGCTGAAGCTGAAGCTCCAATACATTGGCCACCTGATGCGAAGAGCTGATTCATTTGAAAAGACCCTGATGCAGGGAAAGATTGAGGGCAGGAGGAGAAGGGGTCGACAGAGGATGAGATAGTTGGATGGCATCATTGACTCAATGGACATGAGTCTGAACAAAACTCCAGGAGATAGTGAAGAACAGGGAAGCCTGGTGTGCCACAGTTCATGAGGTCACAAAGAGTTGGACACAACTGAGCAAATAACAAAAATGTATTAAGACAAAATAAATCTTACCAGCTCATCCTCCAAACCTTAGGTTTTTTCATGTGTCAGAGAGAGAGAGAATCAATTTTGAGTACATTTCATTTCTAAGAAAATCTAGGCTTTTCCTAAGACATATATTTTGCATTTGTTAAGGGTACCTATTCAGAATTTTCCTCCTCTTGGAATACTGTTAATACGGGTATCTTTTCCACCATGACATTTTAGAAATCTCAGTCCTGTACAGCATGTTACAATGTTCTCATCCTCCATAACCTCAGTGAACATAGGGCCAGGGGTAGAGGCAGACACTGGGGATGATAAAAAGAAATCCAGACTGTTTTGCCATGGTGAGTCCCAGCGAGGTGCTGTCTGTGGGTCTGGACATGTCACACAATTCCCATAGTGCTGGATTTACCCCCAAAACTGGAAGTCCCAGATCTAACTTTACCTAAGTCATCAGTGTTGTGAAGGTCAAATAGATGACTAAAGCTTTTCAAGATGCTTTCCCATGTATTCAGTGTCATCCAAGGCTACGTCTTGGTGTTATTAACAGCAGCAAGTACATAAGTTAGAAAATTTAACTTGCTTTCAGTTGCGCAGCTTTTAAAATTGAGGTTATAATGAGTTCCTTGAAAAGTGCCTTATCTGCAAATATTACGTTTCTCCATTTAGTATAGAAATGGGTTCTCTAATGATCTGCATACCAAGCTTGAATTTGAGATGATCCCAATGGCAGTATAATTCTGTAGAAGGAGACTGGCTGTAAATGTGGGAGTCTTCAACATCATTTCCACCCCCACCACACCTAAGATGGACAACATGTAGCATGGCCATTGATGACACTCCCCAGGCTGAGAGGGCAGTTATGGACAGAGGATGGGAAGAGCATTTTCCTATAGAACTTGACTAGAAGCTTTGGGGGTTAAGAAGTTACTGGTTTGAGGCCCAGGTCCTGCTCATGGAAGATTATGACATGCCTTTATAGGGTATACAGTCCTCTCTGAGAATGAAAAAAGTAATAGATGGATGGAAACAGCTAACACTTCTCAACTACTATAAACAATACATTGCACTAAGCACTCTCCTTTTATTTACTCCTAATTAGTCTTCTACATAGAAAGTAAAGAGATGTTTGGAGTAAAGTAAATTAGATTATGTCATACCAGTGCTTATAAAATCCTTTCATGGATCGCCTTTCCATATAAAGCAAAATCTTCCTAAATCTTGCCCTGTCTGCAAGATCAGATCTTGTGTGGTCTGCCTCTGCCTGTCTTTCTGACCTAGCATGTGCCCCTCTTTCGATGGCTCATTCACTCCAGCCACAATGGCTCATGCATGTGTACATCCTAAGTCACTTCAGTTGTGTCTGATCCTTTTGGACCCCATGGACTGTAGACTGCCAGGCTCCTCTGTCCATGGGATTTTCCAAGCAAGAATACTGGAGTGGGTTGCTATTTCCTACTCCAGGGAATCTTCCTGATCCAGGAATTGAACAGGCGTCTCTTACATCTCCTGCATTGACAGGCAGGCTCTCTACCACTAGCACCATCTGAGAAGTCCCTACCATGGCTCACAGCTTTTGCCTTTGCTCTTTCTTTTCCCAGGAGAGTCCTCACTCTTGATGATCATGGAGTGGGCTCCTTTAGCTTCCAGCTCAATAACATCTCTACAGAGAGGCCTTTCCTGACCTTCCCCTCTTGAAATAGACTCAAAGGGATTAATTCACCTGACACACAGAAGTGAAGCAATAATTTGCCTCTAAGACCTTCCAAAGCAGGGGTCAAAAAAAGCTATTGCTGAAAGAAGGAGAGTAGAGATTTATCTTTATCTTAAGAAAACAATTAAAACAAAATCTCTTACATTCCAAGTTGAAACAAAAATTCTTCTTGCCTGTGGGTTGGGTTTCTTTTTCTTTTTAGTCCAGAAAGAACTAAAATCAATAGAATTAAATAAGGCCACATTTCAGAATGACAGAGAAGGAGAAAGTTATAAAGGAGATGAAAGTGAAGGAAATTTCAGATCTTCTATCTCCCTTTAGGATAGCTTCATTATTTCTCCTCATCAAAGTAATTGTTGGTCTAATGCCAGATCTTTCCATCAGATAGGCCCAATAAGACACTGGAAACTGAATAAACACACTGCCTAATGACAAGTGATAGAGGCAAAAGGTGAAATTTCTATTTAGAAATAGCTATTCCTTGTTGAAATTTCCTAAGGGCAAAGGGTCACCCAGTTGAGATAATTGCTAATTAAGATTGGACAGTCCAGGCAAGAAGCCAGACCAGTACCCCAATGTCACAATGGGTCAGCCATTGATTAGATTTCTGGCTCTTGATTAAATGTCACCAAATGATTAACTGGTTAATCCTCAGGCCTTTCTGGAAGAGACCCTAGTTCAGCATACTAAGCTATAGCCCAGTAATTCTTGTTCAGTTCTTCTCCTGGGCTTAGAATTATTTTGAAAAAAATGTATGAATCACTCTATTCTTCCCAGTAGCCTTGTTCAGCTTCTCTTTCACTTTGTAATGACTAATAAGTGTGCTCCCTTCTTCTCTAAAGGTATGGCTTGGTTGATTTAATATTCTTCTCTGTATCCTTACCTATCTGTACAAACCATCAAGTAAGAATGCCTAGGACCAAGAAAGCATAATGCAAATTGTAAGTGCTTATATATTGACTAATTTGGGAGGCAGTAAGCAAAATCCAGGAGATAGTGGAAGACAGATAAGCCTGGCATGCTAGAGTCCATGGGGTCACAAAAAGTCAGACATGACTTAGCGTCTAAACAACAACAAAGTCTAACTGCCTGGGTTCACACTCAGCTCCAATGTCACCATGGTGAAGGTACTTCTCTAAATTTCAGGCTTGTTTCTATAGCAGGAGGAAAATAATACTGTTTATCTCAAACGGTTATTGAAAATTAAATAATATTATGTAAAAAGCAGTTAAAAATATACTGAATTATTTATAAACATTTATAGAATGAGGCTAATAAAGAACTAGCAGAAATATCAGACTGCAAACATAGACCTCTTACCTATCGGGCTTTCCCAGGGGAGTGACTAGGAATATCCCTGTTCCCCTCTTAGAGTTCAAAGAAAGTGCAGGTAAATCCTGCTAGCTCATAATAGAGTAAATCTAATAATAAATCCCATTATTGTCTTGGAAAATGTGATTTTTTATCAAATGATGAGAGCATTATATCAACGGCTAATTATTATTATTATTATTATTATTTTTAATGTTACAGGCACTATGCTGAGCACTTTATACCTGTGAGATCATGTAATCCTCCTAAGACCCAGTGAAGTCAGTGTTAAGCATGGAAGAGTCAGCAGGCAAATTCAGAGACCACTGCCACGTGACTCCAGAGTGAGGCACTGTAAGCCCTCCCTTGCATGCTCTGAATTCCCATCTAGTCGGTTCCTGTACTTGTTCACTGAATGTCATCTTGAATCTTTTCAAAAACATCACTCCAGCAATTTGATCCATTCTCTAACACATCATCAAGAAATGTATTCCCTCACTATTTGATTTTTTCCATCAAATCATATTGGATTGGCTAAAAAGTCATTTGGGTTTTCCATAAGATAACCCAAATGACTTTTTAGCCAACTCACTACATATGCCATTGTCTTTCCCATCGTATGAACCAAAATGACAACAAAACAACTTTATCCTACTTTCTTCTCTAGCTGCCTCCCCACTGCTCTGCTTCTCTTCCCAGCATAGCTCCTGAAAGGATTTCTGTAACACTCGTTCTTTCCAAAGTCCCTCTTCCAGTATTTTCTTGAACCAACTCCCATTTGACTTTCACCTACTCTCTATTAAGATTGGGCTTCCCAGGTGGCATAGTGGTAAAGAATCCTCTTGCTGATTCAGGAGATATGAGCTATTAAGATCACCATTGCTCTATACATGTTGCTAAATCCTTCCTTTCTCATGTTTATTGACCTATCAGTATTGTGTATAAGATCAGCTCCTCTTTGATACATTTACTCACTTTGTTTCCAGGATACAATTCTGTCCTGGTTTTGGTAGTCAAGGCTATGGTTTTTTCCAGTGGGCATGTATGGATGTGAGAGTTGGACTGTGAAGAAAGCTGAGCACTGAAGAATTGATGCTTTTGAACTGTGGTGTTGGAGAAGACTCTTGAGAGTCCCTTGGACTGCAAGGAGATCCAATCAGTCCATCCTGAAGGAGATCAGCCCTGGGATTTCTTTGGAAGGAATGATGCTGAAGCTGAAACTCCAGTACTTTGGCCACCTCATGTGAAGAGTTGACTCATTGGAAAAGACTCTGATGCTGGGAGGGATTGGGGGCAGGAGGAGAAGGGGACGACAGAGGATGAGATGGCTGGATGGCATCACTGACT
>NW_011495062.1:190780-205289 GCF_000754665.1 Bison bison bison | reverse complement strand
AGGGAGGCCTGGCGTGCTGCGATTCATGGGGTCACAAAGAGTCGGACACAACTGAGCGACTGAATTGAACTGAAATTTCCTTCTTAACCCCTGTGCCACTTCCTCCTTTTCTCTCCAACCTCAAGATGTTGGAGCAATACACGCCTCCATCCTTCGTCCTCTTTTCTTCTCTGTCTGTACACATTCCCCTGTTCAGTCAGTTCAGTCGCTCAGTCGTGTCCGACTCTTTGCGACCCCATGAATCGCAGCACGCCAGGCCTCCCTGTCCATCACCAACTCCCGGAGTTCACTCAGACTCATGTCCATCGAGTCGGTGATGCCATCCAGCCATCTCATCCTCTGTCGTCCCCTTCTCCTCCTGCTTCCAATCCCTCTCAGCATCAGAGTCTTTTCCAATGAGTCAACTCTTCGCATGACGTGGCCAAAGTATTGGAGTTTCAGCTTCAACATCAGTCCTTCCAATGAACACCCAGGACTGATCTCCTTGCAGTCTAAGGGACTCTCAAGAGTCTTCTCCAACACCATAGTTCAAAAGCATCAATTCTTCAGTGCTCAGCTTTCTTCATAGTCCAACTCTCACATCCATACATGACCACTGGAAAAACCATAGCCTTGACTAGACAGATCTTTGTTAGCAAAGTAACATCTCTGCTTTTTAATATGTTGCCCAGGTTGGTCATAACTTTCCTTCCAAGGAGTAAGTGTCTTTTAATTTCATGGCTGCAATCACCATCTGCAGTGATTTAATTTCATCTCTTTGTAGTATGTAAATACAACCTAAATGTTGATGACTACTAAAAGTGTAGTGTCTGCTGTCTAGAACTCTCTCCAAACTGTAAACTTGTTTAAATAACCATAGGCTTCCCAGGTGACACAGTGGTAAAGAATCTGTCTGCCAGTGCAAGAGACCCCAGGGATGCAGGTTTGATCCCTGGATCAGGAAGATCCCCTGGAGTAGGACATGACAACCCAGTATTATTGCCTGGAAAATTCCATGAACAGAGGAGTCTGGTGGGTTGCAGTCCATGGGGAAGCAAAGAGTCTGACATGACTGAGCACGTGAACACACATACACACACAGCTCTTAAAATGTGCAAATCATCTTGCATTGTTTCTTCTTTTCTTTTAGAATACTTTACAGTCTTTACTTGTGCACCCCACATTGGTGGCATACAAGACAGGGCAGATTTCTTACACAACCGATACATTATGCTATAAATGTCTATATAGAAATTCTCTATAGTTTCCAAGCTTGTGTGGAGATCATTAATGAAGCAATAAGCTAAGGAAATCCTGGCCTAGTGAAGAGAGAACCTGTGATTTCAACAAGGACACAGGGGTTTGATTAAGGTACTATTAAAATTCAAGTATCTATTTGTACCATAAGTTTTATACCACCATGCTTTTTTTGTTGTTGTTGTTAGCCCTTTTATATCAATGGCTCCTTGATATCTATTGTGGATGTTGAAAGATTGGAAAGAACGCTTCACAGAAACAAATCTTTACTATTCACAGCAAATGTCCTATTAGTACTGGAATATTTCTGTCATCCTTGCATTATAATTGTGCCATACTGCTTTAATGAGTATTTCATTAATTTAATAGTTCTTAATGTTTCTCTTCTTTCCAAGAAGATAATGATAACCTCCATCCCAAAACTTCGGTTTATGAAATTAGAGTAGCCTCAATTTACTCATATATAAAGTGGTGATATAAACTCTGAATTTCAATGGGAAGAATAAAGACTGATTCAAAAAAATATGGTATTAGTTACTAAAGTGTTATAAACATATAAAAAGCAATTTGTTTAATTTTGATATGTATGAAATCCCATTTTTCACAGGGAACAATGTCCAACATGTAGCCTAAATTCAGAATGGTATTTGTAGGATTTTAACTATAAATGGGCAATTAGACTGCCTAATTTCATAGCACAGCTAAAACCTAGGCTCTTAAATCTCAATTTACATCAAGAGTATTCATTTCCTGAAAACAATCTCTTTACTTAACGTAGTGTATAGTTCTTCCACAATTAAAGAGATGGTTCTATTTCCTTCTTATAGCTTCATTAAATCTCCCCTTAAAGTTTTAAGAAACAGAAAATGAGAATTGTCTTGTCTACAAAGATTGAAGATGAATTTCTCATGCTTCTTAGAACACATTCGCTTTCTCTTTCTCCTGTAAGTTCATGTGCCTTGAAAACCGAGGTCTAAGAATGACTGTCAAGACAACTGCTATAGTTATTTTAACCTCTTGATGATGAAGGTTTGCAGTATTATATTAAAGTTATTTTGCAGAAGTTGGTAACCAGTTTCTTTTTAGGCATGAGAGCAAAGAAAAAGCCAAATGGACAGACACAAAATACTAATGGAATGTGGAGATTATGAGAAAATGCAAAGTATTTACTTGAGAGGTTATAGATTTGGCTTCTCTGGGAATTACAACCTACCCTCATTAATATACAATTTGGACCTTTTCTTGAATACTTACTGGGGGCCTGGCCTTGCACTCAGAACTTCTTATATAACTTTTATATTCTTCTCAACAATCATTTTGGTAGTAGGGTAGGTTTTAGTGTTATGCCCAATTTACATAATAGCTAAGGGAGTTTAAGTATGTGGCCCAAGCTAACAAATTTCAAATGGTTTTCACAGTGCAAAAGTATTCTCCATTGAGATAATCAAGTACTGTTCTGGCTGGGATTCAAAACACATGAAAATTATCTCTGGACAAACTAACAGAAAGAAACATGTATCTTCAATATAAGGTGCAAACAAGTGTATGCCTAGAAGACAAGAAGTTGTGACCTGGCAGGACTGGAATGAAATTTGAAGAAAATGTGGCATGCAGTTGATACTGTGATAACTGTGAGATGTAGGATTCCGATTAAGCGAGTGTGCAGTTTTTTCAGTGCCATCCTCTAAGGAGGACACTATTGCCGAGTCAATGTTTTAAGAGAAAACTTGCCAAGAGAGAAAAAGATTGTTAAAGCTAGGTCTCATGGAGAATATTTCAACAACCTCAGGTATTTAACTGGGAAGAAAAGATTCTAATGCTTATGGTATCAAATGAAGAGACCGCCTTGCTGAGAAAAGATTCATCATGTACCTTGTGAGAGCAAGAATTGAATTTCTGGAAGTGGCAAGAAGTCAGAGATGTCTTTCTTACACTGAATTTAAATAGAACAGTTTGAGCTATCCAAGTCCAGATGAGAATAAACACTTTTGAATGGTAACAGGATTCCTACTCTGAGGTATGGAAGCAGAAACAGGAGGGCTAGTGTAGGGAAAAGTCAAGCAGTGGGTTTGAAATAGACGAGATTACGCTTAAAGCTCTCCTAAGAGAATATTCACAATCTTTGATACAGTTTCTTCTGATTCTGATTGTGATAACAGAGTCTTCAAGAACTATCTAGCTTTCTAGGATTCTTATGGCAAAGGTGGAAAGTCAGTCATTAGTTGAGTAGCCTGTGGGTATTATACATGTTGCTCTCAATTTAAGGTCAACAACTTCATTGCTTTTCTTATTCACTGTTTCTCTCAGAATGCCAAGGACACTGCATCAATTTCTAAGTTATTTCTCAAAATAAATTTACTAAGCTTTTCCTTTCCAAATAAAATTATATTTTGTTAGCTATAGATATAAGAAGGGTCACAACTAACTTCTATAGGATTTTTCATGACTAGGTTTTGATGTAACTTGACTACAGTTTCTGCAACAAGGTTAAACTCAACAATCCTAAGCCTTTCACAAATGATAACTTTTCCAACCTTTGAGACTTAAACCATTGTGTTCTTCATTATATAGTCATGGAAACTGTGGCTTCAAGAAGTTAAATATCTCATCCAATGTCTCACAGTCAGTCAGGTGGCACAATTGTGTGCCCATCTCAGATCTGAGTGACTTGACTTTCTAACCAGGCTAGAAGCAGGGGTCACCAAGCTTGGAACCCACATGTCAGCCAGTTGACAATGACTACACCACAGCAGAAGGCATGTAACTATTTGCATTAACTTGGCAAAAACTCAGGAACCAGGAAAATAAATAACAACAAAAGTACTGCCTGTTCCTTTGAAAAATAACTGTCTCAGAAAGTATCGGAGAAGGCAATGGCACCCCACTCCAGTACTCTTACATGGAAAATTCCATGGATGGAGGAGCCTGGTAGGCTGCAGTCCATGGGGTCGCTAAGAGTTGGACACGACTGAGTGACTTCACTTTCACTCCTCACTTTCATGAACTGGAGAAGGAAATGGCAACCCACTCCAGTGTTCTTGCCTGGAGAATCCCAGGGACGGGGAAGCCTGGTGGGCTGCCATCTATGGGGTCGCACAGTCGGACACAACTGAGGCGACTTAGCAGCAGCAGAAAGTATGGCCAGATGGCCTCAGTGCCTTAGAGTTTAGCTTCAAGGAAAGCATTGGTGTGATGGATATTCCCTTTGTAGAGGACTGTGAAGCACACATCTACCCATACAACTAATCTTAGAGGGGTTTGGGGGATGGTATGTGTGTTCAGTTGTCTGACTCTCTGCTATCCCATGGAATGTAGCCCAGCAGGCTCCTCTACCCATGGAATTCTCCAGGCAAGAATACTGGTGCAGGGTCCCATTCCCTTCTCCAGGGGATCCTCCCAACCCAGGAATCA
Source organism: Bison bison bison (assembly GCF_000754665.1). NCBI lineage: Eukaryota > Metazoa > Chordata > Mammalia > Artiodactyla > Bovidae > Bison > Bison bison. The sequence goes on along the minus strand of NW_011495062.1, from coordinate 200,642 downwards.
AACTCACATCTCTTGGTCTCCCGCCAATGCAGGAGTGGTTCTTTACCACTAGCACCAGCTGGAGGTGCTATGAAACAGAAGCCTCCTCCAGAGCTCCCCTGGGTGGGTCAGCCTGCTCCCCCAGCCACAGGTTTTCAGCAAGGTTTGCACTGACCTCACTCACAGTGGGAATGACAACCTTGTCCACAGCGATCCAGGAAACCATCCTCCACTCTTGGGTCACAGCTTTGTACTTATGAGCATGTTAATATATTGATTTACCCTATTCCTTTACTATCAGAGTAGGTCACATATCTGGGGGATTTCTTACTCTCATCACACCATCTTATTTCTTTCCTGATTATTATTCTAATGAAAAATTGTTTCCACTTCAATAATGCCCCTCCCACACCTTCCCTTTTCAGCTGTCCCTCTCACAGGGCAGGCTTCCATTTTCTCTAACTTTCCTTATAACTTCACAGTTCAATCACACTTATTCCTTCCTATGGAATTTTGGAAGATCTGTATTTACAGAGTGCTTCCTCACCCCAGACCAGTGGAAACATTTTGTTTTTCAGAACAAGTCTGAACAAGCTAAAGGGTTAAAAAAGGAAATTATGATTTAACTTAAAAAAAGAGTCACACCAATGAGAAAATAAACTGTATATGTTTTGTTTTCTTTTTGAAATCCCAGAGTTGAGACAGAAATATCAGACAACTGTAACCTGCCTCTCTTGTGTATACAATTGTATATTCATACCGCCTGAGGTCATTTTCATACTATGGGGTCAGAAAGAAAATACTGAGTCGTATGGGGGTTAGGTGTGAACAGTGGTGGGCAGGCAAGTACTTCTGTCCCTAAGTCCCCTTGGTTGGAGACATGGCAACAAAAACAAAGAAAGATGACAGTTTCTGCACTCTGACAGACCTGGGCTATATTATTAATATCCACTCAAGATTTATTTGCACCATTGCCTTACTCACATCATCTCATTTCATTCTCAGAACAGTAAGGTCACTACTATGGCTACTGATTTTGAGGACAAGGAAGCTGAGACACAAGCAGCTGAATGGACTTACCCAAAGTGTTAGGGGAAGCCCAAACCACCTACCCTGACCAGGCACCAAAGTAACCATTGGCATGAGTTAATTTAAAACAGGAGGTTCTAGTAAGGAACACGGAACTAAGAAGCCACCACCCACCGGAAAAGTTTGAGAAAAGTCAAAAGGAACCACCACATGTCCGACCACCTCTGAGAATCCTTCTTGCTGGCATCCATCCTTGCTGAGCAATGTGTGTGCCACCAGGAAGGACCCTGAGTCAGAGTGATTGGCCAAAGACAATGCAGAAACTAATCCCATCACCATAAAACCCAAGACTGGGAGCCACCAGGCAGAACAGTTCTCCTGGATTCCCTTACCCTACTGTTCTCCACCTGGGGTAGGGGGGTCTTTCCCAATAGTCTCTTGCTTTGTCAGCATGTGTCATTTCTGAGTATTAGACAAGAGTCCACTCTCAGGCCCCAGAAGGAGTCTCTCTTCCTGCAGTAAAAGTCTATTAACCACAAAGTTTTTCCTGTACATATATTATTGCCAGTTTCTAAATGATGAAGTCTGAGGGAAATTTGACTTACTTTTTTGATTACTGTCAGATAACATATGTAAGGTTATGTATTGTTCATGAAAAAAGAAAGCCCAAACCAAAATACTAAGTCCTACTAATTCTCTCAAAAAAAAAAAAAAGAGAGACTGACACAAGATCTCTAGCATTGTGATGGCTGAAATTCCTGATGTATGCAATTATTCATCTAGAATCACTCACTAACAGGCAAACACAATAATAGCCATTAATAGCCATTTTAGAATGTCAGAGCAGGGATAAACGATGTTGAGTGGGAAGGGGAAACTGTTGAGACTTCAGACAAGTCTGCCCAGACTTGGGCTCTTTGTAATATCCTGCAAGACCAGGGTGGAGGATGAGGCCTTGGTTACCTAGACAGCAAAGGTGAATTGGAAAGGAATAAAGAGATGAAGACAAGGGATAGACCTAGTTCAAAGAAGAGAACTCGTAACAGGCCTGTTAGGAGTAACAGGCCTGGGTTTGGATCCCAAATCCTTCCCAGCCTCCTTTAAGTCACTGAGCTGAGTTCTCTTATTTGCATAAGAGAACTAAATAGTATTGTCTCTCTCTGAGTTGTCCTGGGGATCAGATGAACATAAATAGGACACTGATTTACAAACTTTAAAGTACTAAGAAGTTACAAATGGGGGGCCAAAGACCAGTTAGGTTGATGGATGTTTTAAGTTTGGCCTGAAAGATTGGTCCTTCACAAAAGAGAAAAAGATGATGATAGTGATAAAGGAGAATAACTTTAGGCCAGGGAATGGACTCCTTTGTTGACCACTGGCTCCACCAGTCCTGGACACCTTATATTTTTGCTACCTGACTCTCCTTTCCTTTTTGCTAAATACTAATCATACTTTATGATCAAGATGGCATACAATGAATTTTACTTGTGTCACCAGTTAATTCAACCTTCTGTAAGATATAATGGAGCAAGTGAAAGTGATAGTCACTAAATTGTGTCCGACTTTTTGTGACCCCATGGACTGTAGCCAACCAGGCTCCTCTGTCCATGGAATTCTCCAGCAATAATACTGGAGTGGGTTGACATTTCCTTCTCCGGAGGATCTTCCCAGCCCAGGGGTCAACCCAGGTCTCCTGCATTGCAGGCAGATTCTTTACCTCTTGAGCCACCAGGGAAGCCCAAGTTGGAGCAAAGGTCTACACTATATGATTAAGAGGTGACAATTTGGGTAAGAGCATCTCCAAGAAATACTTTCAATGCAGAGGACAAAGAGCAGCAGAACAAAGAGCATGATTTTATGAGATCTCTCCTGACACTCTAGATCAGCTACCACTCTCCTAGTTCTTCAATTGATGCTGTTGAGGTTGGGAAGGAAGGTGGGGATATGATGATACCACTAACATACCCCTTTTTCACAGGTAGTCTTAGCGCCCAGGAATTTATAAATTTAACGGATGCTATATAGCATATTAAAAAGCAGAGACATTACTTTGCCAACAGAGGTCCGTCTAGTCAAAGCTATGGTTTTTCCAGTAGTCATGTATGGATGTGAAAGTTGGACCATAAAGAAAGCTGAACACCGAAGAATTGGTGCTTTTGAACTGTGGTGTTGGAGAAGACTCTTGAGAGTCCCTTGGACTGCAAGGAGATCCAACCAGTCCATCCTAAAGGAAATCAGTCCTGAATATTCGTTGGAAGGACTGATGCTGAAGCTGAAGCTCCAGTTGTTTGGCCACCAGATGCAAAGAACTGACTCATTGGAAAAGACCCTGATTCTGGGAAAGATCGAAGGCAGGAGGAAAAGGGGATGACAAAGGATGAGATGGTTGGATGACATCACCAACTCAATGGATATGAGTTTAAGCAAGCTCTGGGTGTTGGTGATGGACAGGGAAGCCTGGTGTGCTGCAGGCCATATGGTCACAAAGAGAGGACTGAGTGACTGAACTAAAATGAACTGACACCAGCCAGAGTAACAAGAAAATACAAAAACACAAAAGATATGAGAGGAAAATGCATTTTGGCATCCAAAAGGGCCAATCGTTAAGCAGCAGTAAGAATTTAAAAGCCCATCTCTGAAAGGTCTCAAACAAGGGCCTCTGGAGTGTTCTGGCAGGCTGGTGAAGAGGACAAATTCAGGAATTGCAATTCACGTAGCAACTGCCCATTCACGCTGAAAATAAATCTACACTGGTCGCTATTTATCCAGCAGTTATCTTTGATTGCTAAATGAATCTGCAGTACCTTGTGTTTGTTCCCCAATTCTTTGATGTCTAGTGTCAACCAGGCGTTTAATAACTGTCAACCAAGATACTGTATTTGAGAGAATATATTCAGTGAAAGATTAAATTAGTCACTGTAGCCAGACCACCAACTGTGCAGGAAAGTATTCCGTGCTAGAAAATAACATTGTGGCATGAGGATAAAAAGAATTTCAAATGAGAGACTTAGGATTTTCCACCCCAAAATGCAAGGTGTGAGTGTTTATCCTCAAGCTAGGATGTGTGTGGCTTAGCCTGGTTTCAAATGCTCCCCTGGCCCAGCCATTGTCTATAAGGCCTTTGAGGCTCATTTCTGCCCAGAAGTTTTCCCTGATTATCCCTACCACATGCAACATTCTCTCATCTCAACTTCTCAAGTCAAAACATTCAGGCCAAAAGGAACAGAAATAACACTGAACTGACAGTCAGAACACTGGAGCTTGAAAAATAACTCCCTTCTTCTCAGCCACGTGACCTGGTCTTTCCTGGACCTCAGATCCCTCATCGATAGAATGTAATGTTATGTAAGCGTATGTACTATTAGAGCTTTAACATGTAAAACATGGCCTTGTAACAGTTGTCCTATTGTTTCAGTATGTGCCCTTTGTTAAACTTGATTAGCCCCTTAGCAACAGTTCCGAACCTTTTTGGCAACCAGGGACCGGTCTGGTGGGAAGCAATTTTTCCATGGACCTGGAAGGGGGGATGGTTTCAGGATGATTCCAGCACACTACATATATTATGTACTTTATTTGTATTATTTTTCTATGAGTTCCACCTCAGATCATCAGGCATTAGATTCCAGAGGCCTTAGAGGACTATTAGAAGGAGTAGACTTAATATAATGAAATACTATAGCCAACATGTTGTATATATATGTTAGCAGTTCATTCATCTCTGACTCTTTGTGACTCTGTGGACTGTCGGGCATTTCTGTTGATGGGGTTTACCAGGCAAGAATACAATTTACCAGGGAAGGTAGCCATTCCCTTCAGAGGAGCTTCCTGACCCATGGATCAAACCAGGGTCTTCTGCATTGCAGGTGGGTTCTTTACTGTCTGAGCCACGAGGGAAGCCCTCAAAACATGTTGGATGTGTTCAACTTCACAGAAGAAGAGGACAGATGCTAGTCATGCAGGGAAAAATGCAAATAGGAGAGTGGTGGTTGTTATGGGTTAAATAAGAACAACGGTAGTGACTCTGCCCCATGGCAAAAACTGTCTTTAGTCGTGCCATCTTCTCACTCCCAGACTGAGCTCACCCAAAAATTAATCACGCAAACCTGAAAAGTCAGGGAGCTAAGGGTGAACCAACAATGGGATAAGTCATCTTCCCTCTGTAGGTCCCATGACACTTTAAGACATATATCTGTCATCAAATGTGGCTTCAGTTCAGTTCAGTCACTCAGTCATGTCCGACTATTTGCAACCCCATGAACCGCAGCACGCCAGGCCTCCCTGTCCATCACCAACTCCCGGAGTTTACCCAAACTCATGTCCATCGAGTCACTGATGCCATCCAACCATCTCATCCTCTATTTTCCCTTTCTCCTCCTGCCTTCAATCTTTCCCAGCATCGGAGTCTTTTCTAATGAGTCAGCTCTTCACATGGGGTGGCCAAAGTATTGGAGTTTCAGCTTCAGCATCAGTCCTTCCAATGAATATTTACAATTGATTTCCTTTAGGATGGACTGGTTGGATCTCCTTGCAGTCCAAGGGACTCTCAAGAGCCTTCTCCAACACCACAGTTCAAAAGCATCAATTCATTGGCACTCAGCTTTCTTTATAGTCCAACTCTCACATCCATACATGACTACTGGAAAAACCATAGCCTTGACTAGATGGACCTTTGTTGACAAAGTAATGTCTCTGCTTTTTAATATGCTGTCTAGGTTGGTTATAACTTTCCTTCCAGAGAGTAAGTGTCTTTTAATCTCATGGCTGCAATCACCACCTGCAGTGATTTTGGAGCCAAAAAAATAAATAAATAAATAAATAAATAAAGTCAGCCACTGTTTTCACTATTTCCCCATCTATTTGCCATGAAGTGATGGGACTGGATGCCATGATCTTCATTTTCTGAATGTTGAGTTTTAGGCCAACTTTTTCACTCTCCTCTCTCACTTTCTTCAAGAGGCTCTTTACTTCTTCTTCACTTTCTGCCACAAGGGTGGTGTCATCTGCATATTTGAGGTTATTGATATTTCTCCCGGCAATCTTGATTCCAGCTTGTGTTTCTTCCAGCCCAGCATTTCTCATGATGTACTCTGCATATAAGTTAAATAAGTTGGGTGACAAAATATATCCTTGACGAATTCCTTTTCCTATTTGGAACCAGTCTGTTGTTCCATGTCCAGTTCTATCTGTTGCTTCGTGACCTGCATACAGGTTTCTCAAGAGGCAGGTCAGGTGGTCTGGTATTCCCATCTCTTTCAGAATTTTCCACAGTTTCTTGTGATCCACACAGTCAAAGGCTTTGGCATAGTCAATAAAGCAGAAATAGATGTTTTTCTGGAACTCTCTTGCTTTTTCAATGATGTGGCTTAGTGCAAACATAAATATCAAGAGCTACTCCAAAAAGCCGCAGGCTATACACATTCAAAGAGTCACACCTTAGCTAATAGTAAGGGCCTTTCAACGTAATTTGATTCTCTACTTGAAGGAAATATAGCATTCTCAGAAACATGGTTGCTATACAATAGATAAAGCTAATATTTGCTTTCGTTATTGTTTTTCTTTATTTTTTGATTCATTCACTGTCTTTTTTCATTGATTATATTAAAAATAGCCATTGGAGGTTCAAGAGGGAGAGGACATATGTATACCTATGGCTTATTTATGTTGATATATGGCAGAAACCAACACAATATTGTAAAGCAATTAACCTATTAAAAATTTAAAAATTTTTTAAAAAATTAAAAATTCATATGGAGAGATATTCCATGTTCCTGGGTTTAAAGAATCAACATTGTGAAAATCCCTATACTATCAAATGCAACCTACAGATTCAGTGTGATCATTATCAAATTACCAATGGCATTTTTCACAGAACTAGAACAAAAAAAAAACATAAAAGACTCTGAATAGCCAAAGCAATCTTGAGAAAGAAAAATGAAGCCGAAGGAATCAAACTTCCTGACTTCAGACTATATTACAAAGCTACAGTCGGCAAGACAGTATGGTACTGGCACAAAAACAGACATATAGAGCAATGGAACAAGTTAGAGAATCTAGAGAATAAACCCACACACCTATGGGCACCTTATTTTTAACAAAGGAGGCAAGAATAGACAATGGGGCAAAGACAGTATCCAATAAGTATCCCAAAGCTGCTGGGAAAATTGACAGCTATGTGTAAAAGAATGAAATTAGAACACCTTCTAAGAGTATGTGTGCTAAGTCACTTCAATCATGTCCAACTCTTTGCATCCCTATGGTCTGTAGCCTAGCAGGCTCCTCTATCTATGGAATTCTCCAGGCAAGAATACTGGAGTCAGTTGCCTTTTCCTTCTCCAGGGGATCTTTCCTATTCAGGGAATTGAACCCATATCTCTTACATCTCCTGCATTGGCAGACAGGTTCTGTACCACTGGCACCACCTGGGAAGCCTCAAAGATAAACACAGAATGGATTAAAGACCTAAATGTAAGACCAGACCAGAAACTATACAACTCTTAGAAGAAAACATAGGCAGAACACTCTATGACATAAATCACAGCAAGCTCCTCTATGACTCATCTCCTAGAGTAATGGAAATAAAAATAAACAAGTGGGACCTAATTAAACCTAAAAGCTTTTGCACACTGAAGGAAACTATAAACAACATAAAAAGAGAACCCTTAGAATGGGAGAAAACAATAGCAAATGAAACAACTGACAAAGGATTAACCTCAAAAATATATAAACAGCTAGTGCAACTCAATACTAGAAAAACAAACAGCCCAACCAAAAAATGGGCAAAAGACCTAAACAGACATTTCTCCAAAGAAGACATACAGATGTCTTCTAACAAACGCATGAAAAGATGCTCAATGTTGCTCATTATTAGAGAAATGTAAATCAAAACTATAATGACATATCACCTAACACTGGTCAGAATGGCCTCATCAAAAAATCTACAAACAAATAATGTTGGAAATGGTGTGGAGATAAAGGAACCCTCTTGCACTTTTGGGGGGAATGTAAATTGATACAGCCACTATGGAAGATGGTAGGAGGATTCCTTAAAATCTAGGAATAAGACCACCATATGACCCAGCAATCCCACAACTAGGAATATACCCTGAGGAAACCAAAACTGAAACAGACACACATACCCCAATGTTCACTGCAGCACTATTTGCAATAATTAGCACACTGAAGCAACCTAGACGCCCACTGACAGATGAATGGATAAAGAAGTTGTGGTACATATATACAATGGAATATTACTCAGCCATTAAAAGGAATGCATTTGAGTCAGTTCTAATGAGGTGGATGAACCTAAAGCCTATTATACAGAATGAAGTAAGTCAGAAAGAGAAAAACAAATATCATATATTAATGCCTATATATGGAATCTAGAAAGGTGATACGGATGAACCTATTTGCAGGGTAGCAATAGAGATACAGATGTAAGAGAACAGACTTATGGACATGGTGGGGGAGAACAGAGAGGATAGGATGTAAGAAAGAATAACATGGAAACATATATAACCATATGTAAAACAGATAGCCAGTGGAAATTTGCTGTGTGACTCAGGGAACTCAAACTAGGCTTCTAACAACCTCGAGGGGTGGGATGGGGAGAAAGTGGAGGGAGGTTCAAGAGAGAGGGGACATGGGTATATCTATGGCTGATGCATGTTGATGTTTGGCAGAAACCAGCACAATATTCTAGAGCTCAGTTCAGTTCAGTCGCTCAGTTGTGTCCGACTCTTTGCCACCCCATGAATCACAGCACACCAGGCCTCCCTGTCCATCACCAACTCCCGAAGTTCACCCAGACTCACGTCCATCGAGTCAGTGATGCCATCCAGCCATCTCATCCTCTGTCGTCCCCTTCTCCTCCTGCCCCCAATCCCTCCCAGCATCAGAGTCTTTTCCAATGAGTCAACTCTTCGCATGAGGTGGCCAAACTACTGGAGTTTCAGCTTTAGCATCATTCCTTCCAAAGAAATCCCAGGGCTGATCTCCTTCAGAATGGACTGGTTGGATCTCCTTGCAGTCCAAGGGACTCTCAAGAGTCTTCTCCAACACCACAGTTCAAAAGCATCAATTCTTTGGCACTCAGCTTTCTTCACAGTCCAATGCTCACATCCATACATGACCACAGGAAAAACCATAGCCTTGACTAGATGGACCTTTGTTGGCAAAGTAATGTCTCTGCTTTTCAATATGCTATCTAGATTGGACATAACTTTCCTTCCAAGGAGTAAGTGTCTTTTAATTTCATGGCTGCAACCACCATCTGCAGTGATTTTGGAGCCAAAAAAAAATAAAGTCTGACACTGTTTCCACTGTTTCCCCATCTATTTCCCATGAACTGATGGGACCGGATGCCATGATCTTAATTTTCTGAATGTTGAGCTTTAAGCCAACTTTTTCACTCTCCTCTTTCACTTTCATCAAGAGGCTTTTGAGTTCCTCTTCACTTTCTGCCATAAGGGTGGTGTCATCTGCATATCTGAGGTTATTGATATTTCTCCCGGCAATCTTGATTCCAGCTTGTGTTTCTTCCAGCCCAGCGTTTCTCATGATGTGCTCTGCATATAAGTTAAATAGGCAGGGTGACAATATACAGCCTTGATGTACTCCTTTTCCTATTTGGAACCAGTCTGTTGTTCCATGTCCAGTTCTAACTGTTGCTTCCTGACCTGCATACAGGTTTCTCAAGAGGCCGGTAAGGTGGTCTGGTATTCCCATCTCTTTCAGAATTTTCCACAGTTTATTGTGATCCACACAGTCAAAAGCTTTGGCATAGTCAATAAAGCAGAAATAGATGTTTTTCTGGAACTCTCTTGCTTTTTCCATGATCCAGCGGATGTTGGCAATT
>NW_011495062.1:183473-190680 GCF_000754665.1 Bison bison bison | reverse complement strand
ACAGCAATAAAGCAGAAATAGATGTTTTTCTGGAACTCTCTTGCTTTTTCCATGATCCAGCGGATGTTGGCAATTTGATCTCTGGTTCCCCTGCCTTTTCTAAAACCAGCTTGAACATCAGGAATTTCACAGTTCACATATTGCTGAAGCCTGGCTTGGAGAATTTTGAGCATTACTTTACTAGCATGTGAGATGAGTGCAATTGTGAAAAAAAGAGAAGCGAAAAGGAAAGATATAAGCATCTGAATGTAGAGTTCCAAAGAATAGCAAGAAGAGATAAGAAAGCCTTCCTCAGTAATCAATGCAAAGAAATAGAGGAAAACAACAGAATGGCAAAGACTAGAGATATCTTCAAGAAAATTAGAGATACCAAGGGAACATTTCATGCAAAGATGGGCTCGATAAAGGACAGAAATGGTATGGACCTAACAGAAGCAGAAGATATCAAGAAGAGGTGGCAAGAATACACAGAAGAACTGTACAAAAAAGATCTTCATGACCCAGATAATCACTATGGTGTGATCACTGACCTAGAGCCAGACACCCTGGAATGTGAAGTCAAGTGGGCCTTAGAAAGCATCACTATGAACAAAGCTAGTGGAAGTGATGGAATTCCAGTTGAGCTATTTCAAATCCTGAAGATGATGCTGTGAAAGTGCTGCACTCAATATGCCAGCAAATTTGGAAAACTCAGCAGTGGCCACAGGACGGAAAAGGTCAGTTTTCATTCCAATCCCAAAGAAAGGCAATGCCAAACAATGCTCTAACTACCGCACAATTGTAGAGCTACTATTATTTAATTAAAAATAAATAAATTTAATTCTAAAACATATGTAAAAATTGCAAAATACCCATTGAACCTGCTTAGTTGTCAAATGTTGTACAAATATTTTATATAGCAGTATCTTAATCTTCTTCACCAACCCTGTTTTAGGTAAGAAAATGGAAACAGAGAATGAAGTGCCAGGTTTGAAGAATTAATACTGGCTAAAGTCAGAACTTGCATTCAATTCTGTGTGATTCCACTGGCAGAGTTTTTATAACCTGAGATATCTTGTCTCTGACATTGCTCTTTCCTCTCCTAGGAACATGTTGCTGTTATTGCTATTTAGTCACTAAGTCCTGTCTGACTCTTGTGACCTCATGTAGCCTGCCAGGCTCCTCTGATCTTCTCCCAAAAGGGGGAGACCAAGCTGAGTGGCTGTGGCCAATCTCTGGGCTTTTCTTTTCAGCATCTGAGGGCACCTCTGGATTATTTACAATCTCCAATTCATTCAGTCATACTCTTGGTTTTCCTTTCTCTGTGGAAACCAGATAGAAACATCTTAAGCCCCAGTGATTAACCTGACTTGTAGTCACTTCCTCAGCCTAGTGTCCATCTATTTTATTTGACTCATTTATTAGTAAGTTTAAACTCACTGGGAAATTTTTCAAAACCACTAAGATCTTATTATTAACAGGTCACATGAGCAGATTTGAACAGACAGGAAGGACATAATATCATGAATTCTAGTTACATAGCTGTCTCCAAGCCTGTATTTCATAATTATGGGATGAAATATGGTCCCTCTGAGTTGATAAGGTATTTTCTAAGTGAGATAGGAAAATAATTATAGGAAAACAATAATTTTACAGGGGATCTTCTCAATTCAGGGATCAAACCGAGGTCTCCTGCATTGCATATAGACTCCACCAGCTGAGCTACCAGCGAAGCCCCTGGTAAAGTTTTAATTTATAAAGCTAAAAACAGTTAAAATTTAGCTTTAACAGTCTAGTCTGCTAAAGAAAGCGAATATTTTGACTATGCACCCAAATATTTTTTAGACTGTTAAGATGACAAAACATTTTATAAATTCTCTCCTTCCCACTGGCAAATTGCTTCTTAAATAAGAACACTGAACACAATATTCTGAGAGATATTGCTGTTCAGTTCAATTCAGTTCAGTCGCTCAGTCGTATCCGACTCTTTGTGACTCCATGGACTGCAGTACACCAGGCTTCCCTGTCCATCACCAACTCCTGAAGCTTACTCAAACTCATGTCCATTGAGTGATGCCGTCCAACCATCTCATTCTCTGTTGTCCCCTTCTCCTCCCACCTTTAATCTTTCCCAGCATCAGTGTTTTTTCTAGTAAGTCAGTTCTTCACATCAGATAACAAAAGTATTGGAGTTTCAGCTTCAGCATCAGTCCTTCCAATGAATATTCAGGACTGATCTCCTTTAGGATCAACTGATTGGGTCTCCTTGCAGTCCAAGGGACTCTCAACAATCTTCTCAAACACCACAGTTCAAAAGCATCAATCCTTCAGTGCTCAGCTTTCCTTATAGTCCAACTCTCACATTCATACATGACTACTGGAAAAACCATAGCTTTGACTAGATGGACCTTTGTTGGTAAAGTAATATCTCTGATTTTTAATATATTCTCTAGGTTTATCATAGCTTTCTTTCCAAGGAGCAAGTGTCTTAATTTCATGGGTGCAGTCACCGACTGCAGTGATTTTGGAGCCTCCCAAAATAAAGTCATTCACTGTTTACATTGTTTCCCCGTCTATTTGCCATGAAGTGATTGGGCCGGATGCCATGATCTTAGTTTTCCTAGTGTTGAGTTTTAAGCCAACTTTTTCACTTTCCTCTTTCACTTTCTTCAAGAGGCTCTTTAGTTCTTCGCTTTCTGCCATAAGGGTGGTATCATCTGCATATCTGAGGTTATTGATATTTCTCCTGGCAATCTTGATTCCAGCTTGTGCTTAATCCAGTCCAGCATTTCTCATGATGTACTCTGCATATAAGTTAAATAAGCAGGGTGACATATGCAGCCTTGATGTACTCTTTCCCCAATTTGGAACCAGCCTGTTGTTCCATGTCCAGTTCTAACTGTTGCTTCCTGACCTGCATACACATTTCTCGGGAGGCAGGTCAGGTGGTCTGGTATTCCCATCTCTTGAAGAATTTTCCACAGTTTGTTGTGATCCACACAGTCAAAGGCTTTGGCATAGTCAATAAAGCAGAAACAGATGTTTTTCTGGAACTCTCATGCTTTTATGATGATCCGATGGATGTTGGCAACTTCAATTCTGGTTCCTCTGCCTTTTCTAAGTCCATTTGCTGTTCAGACAATGTAAATTTTTTTAAAATGATAACAAATAATAAAAATTGGATAAACATTAATGAAAGAAATATGTTAAATACCTGACCTTGGTTGAAGACAGGGGAACTTCTTCCTTATTAAACTCTACTCCTCCCTACTGCTTGACATTTTGTCCCTACCCTTTTAATTCTTGTGGTCTCTGAGCTTCTGTAATTGGCATCTCAGATTTACTATTTGCTTAAGAGTCTGGGATCTCCAGCATACAAATTTGTGGCATGTCTGAAATGCTCAGTTTGGCTGCTTCAAAGAGCCATCTGGATTGAGTCAGCTGTGATGCATCTGGGTAGATTGGGTATAGGCCAGATTTAAACAAACAAACAAAAAAAAATAGACTGGATGGAGTTACCTTTCAAGAGTCTGGTTATTCTTGCTTTAAATACTTGGCCATAGAATCATAAACTAGAAAGTAGCTTCAATGAGTGGAAACTCTTTCAAAGAATCACCTAGTCTAATCTTGCCTTTCTATTTTGGAAACTTTTCCTCACATTTAAACAAACTTTTTCTTGCTACAGTTAACAAAGAAGCCACATTGTTTGGTTTAACTTAGCACTGACTGGGAAGTCTTCCATGCCATCCCACAAAGTTATAAAAACTATCACAATGAAACCATAAATCACATAGATGATATGAGTTTAGACTACCTGGGGGTTTCAGATAACTGACAGCTGTCTTGGCTAAAAAAATTTAAAACTTTCATCAGTGATTATTCACACTGAGGATGAGATGGTTAGATAACCTCACCAACTCAGTGGACATGAATTTGAGCAAACTCAAGGAGATAGTGAAGGACAAGGGAGCCTAGCATGCTGCAGTCCATGGGGTCACAAAGAGTCAGACACAACTTAGTGATTGAATAACAACAACAATAACATCATTGACAATCTGCCTCCAAAATGTCTGGTTTTACTTTCTAGACATAGTAAGTTTTACTCCTTTTTCTGTTCTTTAATGGTGTCTTTTTTATGCATGGTAAGTTGTTAGGTTTCATTTCTATGGATCATCTCAAGTGTTGACACTGACTTTCTAAAATGGAGAGGCTTAAGAGGCAACCGTTATTCCACAGAACCTCCTGTGCTATATAATTTATATTCTACTTTATCACCCCAGGTGGTTTTTCAAGACATGCTGCCATTCATTTGTCCTCTGCTTCACAAGCCTTGATCTGAATAGAACACTAGGGAATGAAGGTAGCTCATCCAAGAATATTGGGGTCGTAGAATGGCTCACGTCCTTAGGGATGACCTATCACAAGGTATCTAGTCACTTCTTAACCTCCCTCTGAGACAGGTGCCCAAGCCAGACTTTTTTTTTTTTTTGCATCTCAGAAAAAGTCATTACTTTCCATCCATGTCTCAACTCAAACACCTAGGAGTCATTCTTGACTAATTTTTTTCCTCTTCTAGAATAGTCCATCTGTAAGTCTTAACTACCACTACCCCAAAATTATTTCTCTGATTTATCAACTTCTCACCAATTCCACTGTAATCAGCCTTGAGAGTGATTATTCTCTCAAGTGTAACAACTTCCCACCTGGACTCCCAATTTTCACTCTTTTTCTCTTTGCCATCCATTATTTTTATGCAAATTAGAACACCACAACCTTAATCTTACACTCAGGGATTACCACCAAGGTTAACACCTTGGTGTATGTCTTTATGGATCTTTTTTTCCACATGTATCTGTGTCTGTATGCGTTGTTTTTTTAACCAAAGTGAGAACAAAGTGTCTCTACTGTTTCGTAACTTGTTCCTTGGTTGATAGTGTTGCATCTGCATTTCAGTAATCTTTAAGGATTGGGAACACGTGTACACCCGTGGCGGATTCATGTTGATGTATGGCAAAACCAATACAATATTGTAAAGTAATTAGCCTCCAATGAAAATAAATAAATTTAAATTAAAAAAAAAATTTTTAATAAAAAATAAAAAATACTGTTAAAAAAAAAAATCTCTCCAATGATCTTGAAATGTCTTGAGACACATTTTCCCTCTGTTCCAGGATCATAATTTATCATACTCTTAATCTAGCATAGTCCCTTTTTTCTATTTCTGATTTATTGAAAAGATAGGGCCAATTTTCTTAAACTTTCTTCACAAAGAAGTCTGACTTTCGTTCCTATATATGTAAATCAGATCAGATTCTCTTTTTTAAGCATATGAATGACTTCTCACTTGCATGTGACAAAATAAAATCCAAGCTCCTACTATGGTCCTCTAGGCCTTAAGATATGGCCTCTGCCCAACCTCGCCGACTTGATCTTCTTATCACTGCTTCTCTCTTGCTCACCAAGTATGAGTTATCCAGGCCTAATTGCAGATCCTCAGGAATACCAAGCTTTTCTTACCTCAGCACCTCTGTTCTTATCCTCCTGTCTCTGATTTTCTTATACCCTTCTGGTCTAAGTTCAGATATCACTGTTTCTCAGAGGTTTCACCCACTTCCCATATAAAGCATTTACCACCAACTGAAAAAATCATTTTATCTACCTGATACAGTTTATCTCCTGTCATTGTAAACTCGATAACAGACATTTTGCTAGGATATGACCACTGTATGTATCTTTGGCGTCTATGGCAGTAACTGGCACCTAGTAGACACTCAATAAAATCTATTTGGTGAATAAACAGAAAGCTCCAAGACTCTTAAGAAAAAAATATAAAAAGATGAGATGGAGTAAATCCAAAGACCATTTAGGTCAATCTTTCTTGTTATTGGTGAGAAAGTGGAAGCCCAGGGCCAGGGTGGTGGAGGGTGGGCGCAGGAAGGACACACGACCTATAGCATCTGGATCTGGAGCTCTTTTCCTAAACTGCCTGGAGTAGGGCTCTCTAGTGCTTGGGAAGGCAGTCTTGGGCATGTGCCTGCTCTTTCAGTGCCAACTCCAACCTGTCACAATTGCACATCAGGGCTTGAAATGCCTAGTGATGACTTAGACCCTCACAGATGCCAGGTTTCCCAGCTTCTACTAGAGGACTTTTCCATTCCAACATCCTGCCCTGGAGCTTTGAGTTTTGTTTTTTCTCTCAAAAAATAATATTGCCCAGTTTTACTCTGTGACAGTGACCTAAGTGCCTACATGGATCAGCTCACCAGTCTCTATTTAATCGTTTACAATATATCAGGGCCTCTGCTAAGTGATTCCTTTGCATTATTCTACTTAAAGTTTGTAGAATCTCTTTTTTTAACTTTTTGTTTTATATTACGGTCTAGTTGATGAACAAGGCTGTGTTGGTTTCAGGTGTATAGCAAAGAGATTCAGTTATAATGTATATTTATTCTTTTTTAGATTCTTTCCTCATATAAGTAATCACAGAATATTGAGTAGAGTCCCCTGCTCTATACACTAGATCCTTGTTGATTATCCATTTGATCATGTCTTATTTTTAATTGGAGGATAATCGCTTTGCAGTATTGTGTTGGTTTTTGTTGTTGGTTTGTACAACAATGTGAATCAACTATCAGATCAGATCAGATGCTCAGTTGTGTCTGACTCTCTGCGACGCCATGAATCACAGCACACCAGGCCTCCCTGTCCATCACCAACTCCCAGAGTTCAGTCAGACTCACGTCCATCGAGTCAGTGATGATCCAGCCATCTCATCCTCTGTCGTCCCCGTCTCCTCCTAACCCCAATCCCTCCCAGCATCAGAGTCTTTTTCAAGGAGTCAACTCTTCGTATGAGGTGGTGAAAGTCTTGGAGTTTCAGCTTTAGCATCATTCCTTCCAAAGAAATCCCAGGGCTGATCTCCTTTAGAATGGACTGGCTGGATCTCCTTGCAGTCTAAAGGACTCTCAAGAGTCTTCTCCAGCACCACAGTTCAAAAGCATCAATTCTTCTGCGCTCAGCTTTCTTCACAGTCCAACTCTCACATCCATACATGACCACAGGAAAAACCATAGCCTTGACTAGATGGACCTTTGTTGGCAAAGTAATGTCTCTGCTTTTGAATATGCTATCTAGGTTGGTCATAACCTTCCTTCCAAGGAGTAAGCATCTTTTAATTTCATGGCTACAGTCACCATCTGCAGTGATTAGGTGCAAAGTTAAGTTCTTT
>NW_011495062.1:182920-183020 GCF_000754665.1 Bison bison bison | reverse complement strand
GAGGCAGGAAACCCTGGGTTCCCTCGACTTGTGCAGGTGACCTCAGGGAGCTTCTCATGGTGGCTCTGAGAAGCCAGGGAAACTGGAGAGATCGGAAGAG
>NW_011495062.1:168829-182638 GCF_000754665.1 Bison bison bison | reverse complement strand
GAAGATCTTTTTTGTACAGTTCTTCTGTGTATTCTTGCCATCTCTTCTTAATATCTTCTGCTTCTTTTAGGTCCATATCATTTCTGTCCTTTATCGAGCTCATCTTTGCATGAAATGTTCCTTTGGTATCTCTGATTTTCTTGAAGAAATCCCTAGTCTTTCCCATTCTGTTGTTTTCCTTTATTTCTTTGCATTGATCACTGAGGAAGGCTTTCTTATCTCTTCTTGCTATTCTTTGGAACACTGCATTCAGATGTTTATATCTTTCCTTTTGTCCTTTGCTTTTCACTTCTCTTCTTTTCACAGCTATTTTTAAGCCGCCCCCCCCCCAGACAGCCATTTTGCTTTTTTGCATTTCTTTTCCATGGAGTTGGTCTTGATCCCTGTCTCCTGTACAATGTCACAAACCTCATTCCATAGTTCATCAGGCACTCTATCTGTCAGATCTAAGCCCTTAAATGTATTTCTCATTTCCACTGTATAATCATAAGGGATTTGATTTAGGTCATACCTGAATGGTCTAGTGGTTTTCCCTACTTTCTTCAATTTAAGTCTGAATTTGGCAATAAGGAGTTCATGGTCTGAGCCACAGTCAGCTCCTGGTCTTGTTTTTGCTGACTGTATAGAGCTTCTCCATCTTTGGCTGCAAAGAATATAATCAATCTGATTTCGGTGTTGACCATCTGATCATGTCCATGTGTAGAGTCTTCTCTTGTGTTGCTGAAAGAGGGTGTTTTTTTATGACCAGTGCATTTTTTTGGCAAAACTCGATGAGTCTTTGCCCTCCTTCATTCCGTATTCCAAGGCCAAATCTGCCTGTTACTCCAGGTGTTTCTTGACTTCCTAATTTTGCATTCCAGTCCCCTATCATGAAAAGGACATCTTTTTTGGGTGTTAGTTCTAAAAGGGCTTGTAGGTCTTCATAGAACCGTTCAACTTCAGCTTCTTCAGCATTACTGGTTGGGGCATAGACTTAAATTACTGTGATATTGAATGGTTTGCCTTGGAAATGAACAGAGATCATTCTGTTATTTTTGAGATTACATCCAAGTACTGCATTTCAGACTCTTTTGTTGACCATGATGGCCACTCCATTTCTTCTGAGGGATTCCTGCCCACAGTAGTGGATATAATGGTCATCTGAGTTAAATTCACCCATTCCAGTCCATTTCAGTTCGCTGATTCCTAGAATGTTGACATTCACTCTTGCCGTTTCTTGTTTGACCACTTCTAATTTGCCTTGATTCATGGACCTGACATTCCAGGTTCCTATCAATATTGCTCTTTACAGCATCGGACCTTGCTTCTATCACCAGTCACATCCAAAGCTGGGTATTGTTTTTGCTTTGGCTCCATCCCTTCATTTTTTCTGGAGTTATTTCTCCACTGATCTCCAGTAGCATATTGGGCACCTACTGACCTGGGGAGTTTCTCTTTCAGTATCCTATCATTTTGCCTTTTCATACTGTTCATGGGGTTCTCAAGGCAAGAATACTAAAGTGGTTTGCCATTCCCTTCTCCAGTGGACCACATTCTGTCAAATCTCTCCACCATGACCTGCCCCTCTTGGGTATACATATATCCCTTCCCCCTTGAGCCTCCCCTCCCGCCACCTCCCACCTCTAGGTCACCACAGAGCACCAAGCTGAGCTCCCTGTGCTATACAGCTGCTTTCCATTAGCATCTGTTTTACACATGGCAATGTATATATGTCAATGCGTAGCATCTCTCAGAGGTGAATACTGTTCTTGTCCCCACTGTACTGGTGAATAAGGTGTGCATGAAAGAACTTAGGTAACATGTCCAAAGTTAACAACTAAAATAAGAGAAGTCCTGCTTCAAATGTCTATCTAATCTGCAAATCTTACCATCCAGTGCCTTCTCTCTGTAATGACTCAACCCTCAAGCACCTACACATGCCAACCCCAGCCCAGTTCTCAACCCTGGGTGCCTTTCATAGCAAATCTCACTAGAAGTTGCCTCATTCCTTTGTGTTCAAATAAGCTGTCAGGTATAAGCTGAGAGTCAGTGAATGTTTACCTGATATGTCAGACTTCCTAAGTGGCTCAGGAGTAGTTTATGCCTTAACTCCCCCAAAAGTACTCAATCTTGCATCTTTCAAATGTGCTGGCAGCCTAGTGAGGAACATATTTGATGAGAAAGGAACTATAAGAGCTTGGCTATATGAAAGATAACTTACCCTGTATCTCCATTTTGGCATATTTTCTGTCCTATGTAAATATTTAGTGCTGTTTAGGAGTGGGAAATAGTCATTTAACTTAGAACCTTCAGCTTAAAAAATTACAAAGTGCATTTACTCTGGGGTGTTTAGTAATACAGCCTTTTGTATCCACCCTTTCATGCAAATACAGTATATAAGAGATCTGAATCTCATGTCTCCGATTGAAAGAGGTACATGCACATTTGGTGGCTGCAGCGGTAGAAATGAGAACTTAGTGATACCTGGCTCCTTGGCTTTCTGATTGGGTCACACAGCCTGAAGCGGGAGAAAGTCGCCAACCCAAGGTCACACAGTTCTCCAATAATCATAGAGTTACTTGTGAGCATTGGCACCTAACATGTCCAGTGCTAAAATGCACAATTTAGTTCAATGTGTGGACCTCATTTGTACCAGGGTAGTAGGCAGTGCTTTTTCTTTTCCTGCCTCAGCTGACTCTGAATAAGGAATCCCTTCTCCCTATTTTCCAGGCCCACCTCCCTGGAGTCCCTCGTGGTGCAAACTGTTTGCTGCCTTCAGACTGGGTTGCTTAGCAACCAAGCTCGGCAGGCTTCCTAATAGACAAAGGTTTTTCCTTCCAGTCCAACTGCTGTACTAATGCTCATTGTTGACAAGGGAACAGTTCCCTGCTGAGCATACTCTGTAATCTGGAGGCAGATTTGGGGGCTTATTGCCAGGAGCCGCGGACATCTCCCCTAAACAGGGAGGAGGAACAGAAGTTTGAGGACCAAATCATAATGAATGGACTGTTTCCTGTGTTGATAGATGATTACGCAGGCATTTCAACTTGGTCACTTACCAGAGATTGTATCACAGGAGACATTTGGTTACAGTGGTATCCAAATTCATAGAATAATTCACATTGCCATCTTCTTGTCCTATTCAACCCGCAAAGAAATCATCTATTTCCAAGTACACAGCCACAACATTTGACATTATTTCATAGGCATGAACTAAGCTATCAGATTGAAGCTCCATTAAACTAGAAAGGCTTGAATCCATGGAGTGCTTTCAAATCCATCTCACAGGATCTTAAAATTGGGTCATTCTCAAGGTAGGCAGAACATGGAAAAGCATTCCCACTTAGTAGAAGATGAGGTGACTCACCCAAAAGTAGACAGGGAAAAGGAGGCAAAGCTTCTTCAAAACCAGCTCCTTAGAGTCCTCTGGCTCCAGGTGCACGTTCAACTCTGGGACAGATACATCTTCATTGGAAAATGGCTTGATATTTGTGGTTCACCTGCAGAGAAAGGAGGGCAGAGGGTTAGTTTGTAAATTACTAAATAAGCTTGGAGAAATGTAACAACTTATTCTGGGTTACTCAGTAAAGCTGTGACCCTCTCACCTTTCTGAATCAAGGCAATCAGCCATTAAACTCTATACTACTTATGTCTCCATGGCTTTATTATGAGACAGCTACATATTGTAAAGTAATTAGCCTCCAATTAAAATAAATAAATTTATATAAAAAAAGAAACATATGCAAGCAACTAAACTTTAAGTATAGATGAATGACAAATTGCAGTTAATACATCCTACCATTGAATGTGGCAAGACTTCATAATCATTTTTCCCCCCCTAGGACAAAGCAAGATAATAAACTTAATGAGAATAGGCATTATGTTTCTTTCCCTTTCCTTGGGTCTCGTATATGTCTGCAAAGAGCCTGTGTATCATAAATATTAATAGAAGTAAAGAATAAAAAGATGGTCAAGGTCAAGCCCAAGTTCAAAGATAAGTTCAAGGCCAAGGTCAAAGTCAAGGGCAAGTCCAAGGCCCGTAACTAATCTAGTGCCGGACATATACAGATATATTGAATATATTTATTACTTTCCAGATACTTAGTAGCATTCCACTCCTGTTTTCATTGCCTTATCTGTGAGGAGTTTCTCCCTTTTTCCTTTATTTTAATAACTATATCTTTTCCTCAGACTTGTATACATATTTAGATACCACACAAACAAACTCTTTGTCTTCAACCACAAGAAATATAGGAGCAGAGTACAGCATATAGAAATATGAATTTTATATAGATAAGAAAATATGTACGATTCCAAAACTAATGGTCATGTCTGTTCAGAGATACAATGATACAGGAAGACAGTAGCAGAAAGTAGACACAAAGTGAGTAGAACCATACCAATTAATCAGAATGCCTCTAGAATGGAATCTGCCAAATACGTTACTTTCCTGGTTAATAGTAATTAAATTTACAGATTTTTTTTTAAAAAGAATTCATATGTTATTTATTTCAGTCTTACAATGAGCCCAGTGGTAACTATTAGCCCGAGATCACAAATGACAAAACTAAGGCCTCGAGAGACTCAGTTACTTATTGTTTAAGATTACATAAGCAGGAACTGATTTTCAGATCTTCCAACTGAAAATTCCATAGCCTTTTCAGTATACTATATAACATCTGATCAGCCAAAAATTAACTTAGACCACTTTTTTTTTGGGGGGGGGGTCCAGAAATTTTTGTTTTAATGATTGCTCCAGGTGATTTTGGTACATCCTAAAATTAGAGAAGCACTGCTGTCATATACCAACTTTCTCTGTATTCTCTTTTTATTTTTGATTAGAAGATAATTGCTTTTCAATGTTGTGTTAGTTTCTGCTGTACAACAAATGAATCAGCTATAAGTAGACATATATCCCCTCCCTCTTGAGCCTCCTCCCATCCCATCCCTACATAACCTAGACCACTTATTCAGAAGTCTTGTTAAAATCATTCTAAAGCATTTTCATACACTTGACTCAAGAGGCAAGTATAATCCCAATTATATACAAATTCTAGAAAATGCAAGCTAATTCATAATGACAGAGAGTAGTAGTAGTTACCTGGTGATGGGGAACAGAGGGCTGGATTACAAAGGGACAGAAGGAAACTTTTGGAAATGATGGGTATGTTCATTATCTTAATTGTTTAGCTTAAAACCATTTAGAAAATGGTTTTCTAGATGTAATATATGTCAAAGCTCATCAAATTCCCCACCTTAAATATGTGCATATTACTGTATATCAATTATATTTAAATAAAGTTGCAAAAGACAAAAGAATGAAAAGAAAAATGAGAAAAAAAAGAAAAATGAGAAAACACTCTATTAGCCAATATACCAAAAATAGCTTATATCTCAATAGTACTCATATTATCCAATTAGACTAAATAACACTACTTTAGATTCAAAATCAGGAAGAATTTTCTGGCATTTTCTTGCATTTTAGTATCACTAAAACCTTGGAATATTGTCCAGAGAAAACATAAAAGATCTTCCCTGTGAAACAAGACTGGCTACCCAACTGTAAGGCCAGTTCAGTTCAGTCGCTCAGTCATGTCCGACTCTTTGCGACCTCATGAATCACAGCACGCCAGGCCTCCCTGTCCATCACCAACTCCCGGAGTTCACTCAGACTCATGTCCATCGAGTCGGTGATGCCATTCAACCATCTCATCCTCTGTCGTCCCCTTCTCCTCCTGCCCCCAATCCCTCCCAGCATCAGGGTCTTTTCAGAGTCAACTCTTCATATGAGGTGACCAAAGTATTAGAGTTTCAGCTTCAGCATCAGTCCTTCCAATGAACACCCAGGACTGATCTCCTTTAGGATGGACTGGTTGGATCTCCTTGCAGTCCAAGGGACACTCAAGAGTCTTCTCCAACACCACAGTTCAAAAGCATCAATTCTTCTGCACTCAGCCTTCTTCACAGTCCAACTCTCATATCCATACATGATGACTGGAAAAACCATAGCCTTGACTAGACGAACCTTTGTTGGCAAAATAATATCTCTGCTTTTCAATATGCTATCTAGGTTGGTCATAACTTTCCTTCCAAGGAGTAAGCATCTGCCTTACATAAGTTAGATTGGGAAGAAGAAGAAAAGTCAGTCAAGCCAGAAATGCCCTTCTAGCCCTCAGTATTTTAATTCTTCTTCTATTCAATATTATTCCATCCTTCACCACAATGATCATTAAAGATATTTTGCTTAGCTAGGTCTTTTAAAGGCAAGTTCATCATACAGCATAATAATCAAGAATGTAAAATTTGGACCCAAGTTTGCCCAGGTAAAAGGCCTTTCCTCCTAGTGGCTGTTTAGATCCTTAGGCCTCTTTGAACCAGTTTCCCTATACACAAAATGGGAATTATCATAGCACTTATGTCAGAATGCAGCCATAGACATTTAATGAGGCAATGCTTAGTAAAGCTTTTGACTCAGATCTGACATATAGGACTCAATACAGTTAGTCATTAATTTAAAAGATCATAGTAAGTACTATAACTTTAGTTTTATATCTGATTTTTTTCTTCAAAGAGCCCATATTCTTTGAACAAGGTCCCAAGATATCCCACACTTTTCAATCAACTGGTGGAACGAGTGCCTAGTGCATTTCCAAGAGACATGTGTTCAAACAGCATTTAACCAAGGTGAATACCTTTCTAGGTCCAGAGAGAAATTCTAGAGAAGCAGCATTCTAGACCTTTTCCATGTAGGACTGTGCTGTTGGTATCCCACTATTTCCTTTTACTTCCCACCTTCACCACCAGAAGGAGGAATAATTCAGTACACATGGTTCTTGCCCCTTCCTGTGCTAGATGGGAACATACCATGTGTTTCCCTCACATGCTAGATTTTTCTGATGCCATCTGTTCTCCTAAGTCTACAGCACACAGTTTGCCTTGCTGTCACAACTCTATTGGAAAATGTCGAGAAGACATGTGATGAATGATTCTAAGGAATGTTGTTTACCTACCAACCATCTCAGTGCTGAGTGCTGGGCTGGAGCTTGGTAGCAGTCCAGGACCTTACAGTACTGGGATTCTCTGTGCAGCCCTATCTTGCATGTCACAGAGGTTGAATGATAGAGACAGGGCTGATTCCAAACGTTTTTAACTCAGTCAGGACACACTGCTACAGATCCCAGGTTAACTCTCAACTACTGAGGTGTTAGTTTCCACTGGGAACTATGGTAGTCACCATCTACACATAATATAATCCTCACAAAACCCCAAGAAGGAAGATACCCTAATCGTCTACATGTGTAACTGAGAAACTAGAGACTTAAATAGATGAGTTGCTCTTCTCCTGGTCACACTGCTAGTAATGGCAGAGTTGGGATATGAACCCAAGCTGTCTGTCTCCAGATTCTCTGTCCTTGTCTACAATGCCTCCAACAAGAGCAGTACACTACGGAGCAACTGCCTTGCAATCTCCAGTCCAACCTTTAAGAAGATTTTTTTGTCCCCTGGAGTTATAGTTCCATTTTTCAATATTACTTTCTTTCCTAAACTAGAAGGAAGTTCATTAAGGGCAGAGACCATGAACTACTTATATTTATACATCCAGCCATACAAATACACACCTCTCACACCACCTTTGATCACTTTGTTGGTTGTTGTTCAGTTGTTAAGTCGTGTCTGACTTTGCGACTCCATGGACTGGAGCACACCGAGTTTCACTGTCCTCCACTATCTCCCAGAGCTTGCTCAAACTCATGTCCATTGACTCGGTGATGCCATCTAGCCATCTCATCCTCTGCCATCCCCTTCTCTTCCTGTCCTAAGTCTTTCCCAGCATCATGCACAGTAGGTGCTCAGCAAATATCAGTGATGGATAGCACCTCAAATGTGATCACCTATTACAAGCATAATCAAGTAATTTATCATCCAAATCAGGGTATGTTTGAGAGGGAAATGGGTCCTACTAAAAATTATGCTGGGAAAATAGCTATCAAGATCATCCAAGAAAAACTGGACCAGGTGGTTACCCTAATTATAACCCCTCTCCTACTGTATCTATTCAACATTATAAGTTTCCTCTGAGATAAAACTAACAGACAGCCATCGAAACAGTTAAACTGAAACATGGAAAAATGGAGCCATCTATTCCAAACACAAACCCAAAAACAGAGACTATCAAAAAGACAACCTGGATGTCACCCTGATTCTGTTTTCCCTTTTATAAATGTGTTTATGATTTCTTTTTCCCTCTCCTCAGCAGATGCTACCTGATTTGTGCTCTGGCTAATGTCACTCACGTCAACAGCATTGCCAAATGCAATGAGGTGTGACTGACACCAGGAAAGATGATGAGCAAGGAGAATGGCAGCTGGCTGCATTTCCTTCTTGTAGAATTTTAATGAATCAAGGAGCATCCTGATAGAGTACATCTGTACATGCTAGAAGCTAAGCTGAATGCTCTCGTCCCCAACTCTGAGATCTGAGAAACCCAAAGCGGGCTCCACCCTCATGATAGGGCTAGATGGGTCCTGAATAGAGGATGAGGACTGAGGAATATAAGAAACAGCTAAAGGAGAAAACTGCAGCTATGGGGAAAACTGCAGAGAGGTGGGAAAGAAACGTGAGTTCTCTCTCACTCTGTCCTCCCCATTAGTTTTGTGACTTAGGCTAATTATTTGTCTATTGGGACTCTATTTTTTAATAATAAACAAATGTGAAAGCTATCTTAAGTAAAGACAATAAAATAAGTTGTTTATTTCAAGGATGCGCAGGCATTTCATGGAAGTCGAAGGGAGAAACACACAGTCTCAGGAGTACTGGGTAAAGGAGCTACAACGGCACTTTATGCCTAGGAGGAACACTGCTTTCCTTTCCTTATTGCTTCCTTCTGTGAATCTGCTGCTTTCTCACCCCAGTCAATCATTTTTTTGCTACCTAGTATGCCTGGTGGAATAACCCAAGTTTGAATGGTATAGGTCCAGCCACAAGGAATGACTGATTCTCAATTCTTATTTCTATGCTCGATTCCCAAAGATCTGAGCAGCCTAGCTAGTGCCAGGTGTCTTCCCCAGACCCCCAGAGCATTAATAGAGTATACATCAATTCTAGATACCATGCCTGGGGCCTAGTTCTATGGCCCAATAGAAGGTAGATCCATCCCTGTCACAAGGGGACTCTTTGTGAGCTGAGACAACATTTTCAAAGGTATCCCATTAGCTTATATAACTTCACTCCCTCAGTATTCAAATCTGACTTTTCTATCCTCATGAGGTTTTTAAGTCTTAAATGATACCGTGTCTAGGGGGAAAATGTGGAAATCAAATGACATTCCATCTGTCAGGCACCAGCTTTAACCTTAAATCACCCCATGAGTCAGATGTAAAGCAGTCATACTTAAACCTATTTCCTCTAGATCCCCAAGTTGTAGCCTTCCTTCCACAGATACCTGGAGGTCAATGTCATTGCCAGAAAAAAAGAAAAAGCTTTCCTAGTGTGAACGTTATAGGTCTTAGAGTTCACTGACAAGCCAGAACATTCTCCCTTTTCTAGGTTTGTAATTAATTCCCCTATTTGCATTATGTAAATAGTGCTTTGTATAATTTCATATCCATAATTGTTATCATCAATAAATTCAGTTGTCATTTCTCTAACTGAACTCTGTGATGCTTAATTATTAGAACTGTAAATAGAACATAAGGGGTGCAGAAAGCATGAATATTTAGTGATACTGACAGATTTTGTTCATGACCTGCCACAATTATTAATATTACTATTAATTTTTCCAGGGTAGGTTGTCAACATCAGTACAGAGTATGAAGCAAAGAAAACTCCTTTACCCAGAACTTAATAGTCCTAGGAATACTACTAAAAAGGAAAGGATACACATCTCACAGAAGCCCTGAGAAAATAATCAATTGATTAACAGACCTCTACTAAGGCCTGTGATGGATAATGACTCAATAATGTCAGGGGGCAGGAAAGGGCTGGAAGGTAAAATAATATTCTGTAATATTCTCCACATGTCTGATCTAAACACTCCCTCCTCCCCAATCCTCCACATAAATGATTTTGTGAAAAGAGCACCAAGTTCTAATCTGATTCTGTAAATTACTGGCCTGGAATTCCTCACCATTAAAAGGGGTATAATTCAAATATCCAATCTGCCTAGCTGGAACTAGCAGAAAGGAACTGCTTTGTCAAGGAGCAGCAGAGAAATGCTGAAATTCAAGATTTGAGGCATGTTTTTCTCAAGAAAGCCTAAAGTGATATACGCCCTGGGTAAACATGAGCTATCTTGCATAGAACTGTTGAGAAACCAAGCAGATCCAGCCTGTGAGTCCCTCTGCAGGTATACACACAGAGGCTCTAAGAGAATGAGGGTACAGTACAGATCACCAAGTGGTGGTAATCGCCCAAGAGGGCAAAACTTACAGAGATGAGTGAGGGAAAGTGATAGAGAGGAGCTAGAAAAAGGAGAGGGAAAGGGAGAAAAAAATATGGGATTAGGACCAGGTTGTTTAAAGAAAACATCAACTAGAGGAGTGACTGTTTTTTATAGTCTCAAGGGTGCACATGTGCAAACACAGAGACAGAGACACACATGGTTAAGTTTCCCTCCACCCACAGACACTACATAGGCACACAGTATCTTTATAGTCCTCAACATGTACAACCTGTGTGTCCGTCCATTGACGTTTAGTCACTAAGTCATGTCCGACTCTTTTGCAACCCCATGGCTCAGGGGTTTCCTAGGCAAGAATACTGGAGTTTGTTGCCATTTTCTTCTCCCCGGGATCTTCCTGACCCAGGGATTCAAACCATGCCTCCTGCATTGGCAGATAAATTCTTCACCATCTGAGCCACTAGGGAAGCCTTCATTTGTCCATGCACACACATAAATGCACACCTACAAATCACACCCCCCACACACACATACACACTTTCCACCCTGCTTATATTCACAAGAGTAGCAGCAGCACCTCAGCAACAGATGCAGAAATGGAGCGCATAAATGCTTTAAAGACAGGCAGACAGTCATAGGGACAGAGGTTGCCATTGTCAATCAGAAAAACAGAGAGACCTATCCAAATGCCAACAGAAAGATCAGCATAACTGATACCTGCTTCCTTGAGCAAATGGTGAGTTTTCTGTACTTCTGTAAATAGAATTGAAGAGGGAAGAAATTCAGGTTAATGGCTAAGTGCTATCATTAGCCAGATCACTGCCCATTTTGGAAAGGATATTTTAGTGACATGTTTACCAAAGGGTCTAATTCAAATACTAAAATAGAAAATTATAAAAAATATAAATTATTCTCCATCTTGATTCATCTCCTCAAAGGTACAGAAGAATCAAGTATGACACAAACAAACACACACTTGAACATCTGTAATTATCAAATATCACTCCTAATGCCCATTATCCAGCTGTGAGTTATCAAATAAGTTTTTAACTACTATATCTGAAGGTCATATTGCATGGGATGGAATGAGCTGAAGAAATGGGCTGTTGAGTTCACTTGAAAGCTACCATTTATTAAGAACTAACTGCGTGGACACTGCTCCAGCATCTTCACATTATCTCACTTAATCTTTTCAACAACTCTATGAAGTAGGTACTATTATAATCTCCATATTGTGGATGAGGAAACTGAGACAGAGAAATCATGCTGAGGAAATATGTATAATATCATAAATAATATGCTGAAAAAGAGGCAGAGCTTGAACTTGAACTCAGGTGGTCTAGCTCTAGAGTGTTAGGCTAAAATGAGGATATTTCATCCCCATGTCAACTATCAACTATCAGTAACCATCTGTGATGCTATATGGAGAACTGTTTCTGACTGTATTCAAACCCGACAAGGAGTGCTACAGTCAATGGGGGAAGTGTACTACCCACAGGAAGATGGGAGAGATGTGCATAGTGAGTATTTACAACACAGACCTGAAATCCAAAGACTGAACAACCACCAACCACAAACGCAACCTTGCCCAAATATGACAGATAATAGTAAAATAATCAAAGATAAGGTCACAGGTTTAGCAATGTTGCTATGGGTTTGAACACTGGTGAGGACCTCTTAGCACAATGCTGGATGGCTCAAATAGCTTAATATACTAAGATCTTAGATCATTATCCTCTAGTTCAAAACATGATTTCACAATTCCAATCTTTGTTTTTTTAAACTCCATCCATCTCCATGTTTATTACTAAAAATAACAGAATACATTCAACAATAAAACTCCTCTGTGCTTCAAACTAGTGTGGACTGAAATGCATGTCTAAAAGTCAGGTAACAGTTAAAGAAAGTGAATTTCCATACTCAAAACAATTCCATGCAGAAGACAAAGGAAAGGACAGTTGAAATTCTCACACTTAAACAACATCCGAAAGGTTTGGCAGTTTGACTAGCTCTAAAAAAAAAAACAACAACAATGATATTTATTCCTGAACATTGATATGGGTAAGGGGAGTGCTCTGTGTCAATTTAATCCTTACAGCAACTTCCAAAAGCCCTGCTAGAACACTTATCCTAGGTCATCCAGCCATTCTGATCAGATGAGAACTATTGCTCCAAATAGCTAAAACTAGCTCATTTTTTTCTATGGCCTCAAGATTGCCATTTGAGGCAATTGGACAAATAAAGCATGTCTCAATTTCTCTTATAACCAAGGGTCTATAGACGTGATGGGCAGGAAAGAGAGCTGTGGACTATGACTGCAGGACGGCCTGGCATTCAGCCTGCCTTCATTTGAATCACACTCTCAAGTGACAGAATTAACCAGCCATAGAGATTGAGTTCACTGAACAGGAAAAATGAGGCTGCCAAGAAAAAAAAAAAAGCTAATGCAATCTAAGGCTGTGTTAAATAGAACAACAGCCATTTATTTATTCTCTCCCCTCCTCCAAGAAAGATTTAAAGGGGCAATAAACAATAGTGTCCTGAAACAAGTAAATGAAAATCTCATTCCATTTCTGGTTTTCAGGCAACACATTGCAGACAGTCCTAAATTCCAAGAAATACTTCACAGGGTCTTTGGAGAAACTAGAGTTCATTTATTTAGAGTGTCCAGGATGCAGATGGGCAAAAAATCATGGCACGTAGCAAATGACTGAACATCAAAGAACCTGAGGATATTTACTATAACGAAAAGACCTTGAAAACAGTTACCTTGTTTACCTAATACTTAAAATTCACTTCAGTCACTCAGTCATGCCCGACTCTGCGACCCCATGAACTGCAGCACGCCAGGCTTCCCTGTCCATCACCAACTCCCAGAGCTTGCTCAAACTCATGTCCTTCAAGTCAGTGATGCCATTCAATCATCTCATCCTCTGAAATCCCCTTCTCCTCCTGCCTTCAATCTTTCCCAGCATCAGGGTCTTTTCCAATGAGTCCGTTCTTCACATCAGGTAGCCAAAGTATTGGAGTTTCAGCTTCACATTCACTCCTTCTAATGAATATTCAGGACTGATTTCCTTTATGATGGACTAGTTGGACCTTCTTGCAGTCCAAGGCACTTTCAAGAGTCTTCTCCAACGCCACAGTTCAAAAGCATCAATTCTTCAGTGCTCAGCTTTCTTTATAGTCCATCTCTCACATCCATACATGACTACTGGAAAAACCATAGCTTTGACTAGATGGACCTTTGTTGACAAAGTAATGTCTCTGCTTTTTAATATGCTATCTCTGTTGCTCATAGCTTTCCTTCCAAGGAGTAAGCATCTTTTAACTTCATGGCTACAGTCACCATTTGCAGTGATTTTGGAGCCCAAAAACATAAAGTTGCTCACTGTTTGCATTGTTTCCCCATCTATTTGCCATGAAGTGAT
>NW_011495062.1:163015-168729 GCF_000754665.1 Bison bison bison | reverse complement strand
TTAACTTCATGGCTACAGTCACCATTTGCAGTGATTTTGGAGCCCAAAAACATAAAGTTGCTCACTGTTTGCATTGTTTCCCCATCTATTTGCCATGAAGTGATGGGACCAGATGCCACATCTCAGCTTTCTGAATGTTGAGTTTTAAGCCAACTTTTTCACTCTCCTCTTTCACTTTCATCAAGAGGCTCTTTAGTTCTTCTTTGCTTTCTGCCATAAGGGTGGTGCCATCTGCATATCTGAGGTTATTGATATTTCTCCCAGCAATCTTGATTCCAGTTTGTGCTTCATCCAACCCATCATTTTGCACAATGTATTCTGCATGTAAGTTAAGTAAGTAGGGTGACAAGATACAGCCTTGATGTACTCCTTTGCCGATTTGGAACCAATCTTTTTTTGCATGGACAGTTCTAACTGTTGCTTCTTGACCTGCATACAGATGTCTCAGGAGATAGGTAAGGTGGTCTGGTATTCCCATTTCTTTCATAATTTTCCAGTTTGTTGTAATCCACACAGAATAAGGCTTTGGGCTAGTCAGTAAAGCAGAAGTAGATGTTTTTATATGGAACTCTATTGCTTTTTCAATGATCTAATGGATGTTGGCAATTTGATCTCTGGTTCCTCTGCCTTTTCTAAATCCAGCTTGAACATCTCGAAGTTCATGGTTCATGTACTGTTGAAGCCTGGCTCGGAGAATTTTGATCATTACTTAGCTAGCATGTGAGATGAGTGCAATTGTGCAGTAGTTTGAGCATTCTTTGGCACTGGAATGAAAACTGACCTTTTCCAGTCCTGTGACCACTGCTGAGTTTTCCAAATTTACTGGCATATTGAGTGCAGCACCTTAACAGTATCATCTTTTTGGATTTGAAATAGCTCAACTGAAATTCCTTCACCTCCACTAGCTTTGATTGTAGTGATACTTTCTAAGGCCCACTTGACTTCCTATTCCAGGATGTCTGGCTCTAGGTGAGTGATCACACCATTGTGGTTATCTGGGTTGTATAACCCAGATATAGTTTTTTTGTATAGTTCTTCTTTGTATTTTTGCCACCTCTTCTTAATATCTTCTGCTTTGTTAGGTCCATACTGTTTCTGTCCTTTATTATGCTCATCTTTGCATGAAATGTTCCCTTAGTATCTCTAATTTTCTTGAAGCGATCTCTATTATTTCCCATTCTATTGTTTTCCTGTATTTCTTTGCATTAATCACCGAGGAAAGTTTTCTTATCCCTCCTTGCTATTCCTTGGAACCCTGCATTAAAATGGGTCTATCTTTCCTTTTCTCCTTTGCTTTCTGTCATATTGAAGAGTGCTTAGATTTTTAGAATATGGTTTCAGAGAACAGAATACAACTGATAGGTGGAAATACCAAAACCTATCCAAAAATTATAAACACAGCCTATGAAATAGTGAGAGTTACTAACATCTCAGGTATTGAAGAAGAGGCACGGTTATAAATCTCTCGACAAATGCTTCATGTCAGGTGGGAAGGAAGGACTTTTTAAAAAGTCATGATTTAACCAACTCATAGGTATGTACATTGAAAGATATCTTTTCCTCTTTACTAGGCACTGGTGTGAAAGATTTGGCATAGTTTCTGTGCTAAGCACAAGAAGTAAGGCGCTAGGAAGAAGAATGAAGGAATTTCTATGAAAAGGCATAGAATTTTTCAATCAAAATTAAGTAGAAGTGAAATATGTCACATTACTGAATAGACCAAGATGGCTGGAGTGAGATATCACTGACTTCAATCATCATAGGATTTACTCTTTTAGTTTTCCCCATATAAGAGCAAAAAATGTCCCCTCTTTACAGACTTCTGAGCTGTAGATTATACCATCAGCCAGTCAAGAAGATTGGACAATAGCAAATCATTTATCACTGGTGGGGAGCATTAGCCCAGCTTCTTTGAACTGAAAGGGGCTTCATGAGCATTCCTGGGATCCCATTCTTTTCTCTCTTTAAAAATGTGACTAAGTCATCATCCTTATAAGAATCAGCCCCCCTGACCAAGCTATTCGTAATGCAGTTGGTGACCTCATCGCCTCTACCCTAGTTGAATACCTTATTATACGTGGAAAGAAAAGAATGAAGCTGTTTTTTCATCTGCAATTTCAAGATTAAAAAGAAATATCTCTGCATTTTCAGAAGGTTTTATATCAGATTTCCTTTTCCTTACTTTGCTGATACAGCAGTACACACAATAGCTATGAGGGGCAAATTTCTAGCCAACTTTCTGCACTGAGCAATGAAGGATGAGAGATTGTGTTCAGAATTTCCAGTATCCCAGTTCTGTCTTTCCAGATGACTAAGATCATGGCTTTCATTCACGTACAAGGACAATAAAAATAACAGTAATTAAAAAAGAAAAAAACCAGATTTTAGGTTACTTATAAAGATATGCTAAGATAGTTTACCCATATGTACAAATGTGTTTGATAATTTGTTATGTAAGGGGGTGTTATGAAAATGAAACCTTTTTGGTTTGATCTGTTTTTCTCAAATAAAAAACAACTAGTAACATTTTACATCATTTACAAAGTTTGATATTTTTTTCTCCATGAATGCAACTAATTTTTATAAATAGATGCTGGGTTTTATGAGCTTCCCCAATGGCTCAAGGGTAAAGAATCCATCTGCAAAGCAGGAGACACAGAGACCAGGGTTTGATCTCTGGGTCAGGAAGATCTCCTGAAGAAGGAAATGGCAACCCAGTCTAGTATTCGTGCCTGGAAAATTCCATGGACAGAGGAACTTGGTGGGCTGAAGTCCATGGTATCACAAAGAGTCTGACACGACTGAGCAACTAAACAACAACGATAGTAGGTGAATATGTTTAGACTGAAGACCATAAATAAGATCATAAATTAAGAAGTCTAATATTTTAAAGGCCCAGAGAGATAATGCAGATATCTGAAAAGGATGGATATGAGGCAACAGAAAGCAGTGTTGATGTCCAGTTAGAAATTCTGTGCTCTAAGCATACTATAGTTCAATAATATAAATAGCAACACCATTTTAAAAATGTGCCTTCACAAAATAATTGAATGTTCACAGCTTAGACTCCCATTTGAGCTGCAAAGGTCTTTTTCTTTTTTTTTTAAACCAGAGGTCTTTAAAGATCACCTGATCTAGGTGTTTTCAACTCTGACACCACATTCAAACCCCTGGATCTAAAAAACACTAATGTCTGGCTCCCATACCAGATCAACTGGATGAGCATCTCTGAGGGTGGGAAACAAGCATCAGTGTGATTCGAAAATCTCACCCAGTAATTCTTAATATACAGCAAGGCATGAGAAACAAAATGAGAAAACTAAAGCTGAAAAAAGTAAAGGGATTTGTTCAAGATCATATTAGCACTTTGTAGGGAGCGAGCCTTTCCTTAATCATCAATGATTAAGTTCCAATAGAGAAGATGCCCAAAAGCAAATGCATAGGGGAGGTAATAGAAGGAGAATGTACAAAAGTTGTCAAGACTCTTATTTGATTGTAGCAAATATTTGGCTTTTTGGAAATTTAGTTGCATTGATGATGCAATGCATTTTCTCAGTGCCAATAATGTGCCCAAAATCACTAAACACTTGATGTATAGTTATAAGTTTTAACAATTCATTAAAGAGATGAAGACAGTAATGCACAGAAAGATAAATTATATTGCCAAGTATATAAAGCTAAGAAAGATAGGATACATTTACACCTGCCTCTGAGAGAAAATTTACATGAAACAAAATGTACAGATTTCAGCATACCATTACATGTGTTTGGCAAATAGATACATACACCCATGTAACCAAACCTACAATCAAGATATTAAATATTCCCATTACCTTAAAAATTCCCCCATATCCACTTCTACTCACTCCACATCCCACAAGCAACTATGATTCCAATTTCTATCATTATGGACTAGAACGTTGATAAATGAAATTATATAGTGTGTTCTCATTTGTTTCTGTTTTTACATTTTTTTATGTAAAAAAATGGTTTGTTTGTTTGTTTTTTTTAAGGGCTTCCCTGGTGGCTCAGAGGTTAAAGCATCTGCCTGGAATGTGGGAGACCAGGGTTCGATCCCTGGATCGGGAAGATCCCGTGGAGAAGGCAATGGCACCACACTCCAGTACTCTTGCCTGGAGAATCCCATGGAGGGAGGAGCCTGGTAGGCTACAGTCCATGGGGTCGCAAAGAGTCGGACACGACTGAGCGACTTCACTTTCACTTACATTTTTTAAAGATTTTCTTTATTTTTATTTTTGGTTGCTCTGGGTCTTTGTTGCTGCACTCGGGCTTTCTCTATTTGCAGTACACGTGTATTCTCATTGCAATGATTTCTCTTGTCATGGAGCATGGGCTCTAGAGCATGGGCACAGTAGTTGCAGTGCATGCGCGTAGTCGCCCCGCGGAATATGGGATCTTCCTGGACCAGGGAATGAACCCGTGTGCCCTGTATTAACTGGCAGAATCTTTACCATTGGACCACGAGGGAAATCCCCTCATTTGTTTCTTACTGGTTTGTTCAACATCATTTTTTTTTTTTATATGCATCTATATTATTCCTTGTACCAGTAGTGAGTTGCCTTTATGTAGCGGAGGAGTATTCTATGAATAAACCACAATTTGTTCACCGATTGTCTTGTTGATAATCATTTGTCTGTTTTTAACTAATGATTTTTGCCTAATTATTAATAAAGCTGCTATAAATGTGTTTAACTTTAGGAGAAACTACCAAACTATTTTCTAAAGTGCATGTCTTGTTACATACCTACTTCCCAGAGCAATACATGAGTTGTACGACTTCACACTGTCAACAGCATTTGTTGATGCAACAAGTAAGTGGTATTACATTATGGTTTTAATTTGCATTTCTCTGGTAACTAATGATATCAAGTTCTTTTTCATGTTCATATTCACCATTCATACATCTTTTCTGGTGAAGTGTTCGATCTTTTGCCTCACTGTATAAAAATTGCTTGTGATTTTATTATTGGCTTTTTCCTTATTTATTCTGGATCAAGTTTATTGTAAAATACATACTGTAAACATTCTCTCCCATATTGTAGCTAAACTTTTAATTTTCTTTTGCTGCGTAGAGGTAGTGTTTGGTGACATTCAAGGTATCTTTTTTCTGTAGCTTTTTCTTTCACTCCAAGAAACCTCTGCCTGTTCAAAGATCATAAATATATGCTTCCATGTTTATTTCAAAAAAGTTTTAATGTTTTAGTTTTTACAATTAGGTCTATAATTTATCTAAATTAATTTTGTGGATGATGTAAAGTTGAGATTTGTATTTCCATATGTTTATCCCATTATTCTAGCACCATTTGTTTAAAAAGATTTTTTTTTTCCTGAACTGCCTTGAAGTTTCTATGCAACTTATTATATGTGTACCATTCTAGTGCTGAACTCTACTTTGCCTCAACCTATGTATCTTTATATAACACAATACTGTCTTGATTACTGTGGCTTATATCAAGTAATACAATTCACCTGATTTGTTATTATTCAATACAATTTCAAATATTGTATATTCTCTACATTTTCATATAAATTTCAGAATAAGGTTTTCACACAAAAAATTTGTGGAAAATGTTTTGCTTGAGATTGAGAAGGGAAAGTCACTCAGTTGTCTCCTTCGCAACCCCAGGGACTGTAGCCTGCCAGGTTCCACTGTTCATGGGATTCTCCAGGCCAGAATACTGGAGTGGGTAGCC
>NW_011495062.1:150110-162915 GCF_000754665.1 Bison bison bison | reverse complement strand
GTGGGTAGCCATTCTCTTCTCCAGGGATCTTCCCAACCCAGGGATTGAACCCAGGTCTCCCACATTGCAGGCAGATTCTTTACCATCTGAGCCATCAGGGAAGCCGAAGAATAGTGGAGTGGGTAGCCTATCCCTTCTCCAGCAGATCTTCCCCACCCAGGAACTGAACCAGGGTCTTCTGCATTGCAGGCAGATTCTTTACCTGCTGAGCTACCAGGGAAGCCCCTGCTTGAGATTATGTTTAATCAAAACAACATTGAATCTTTTAGTTCATGATATCTCCACCAATTTAGGTCTTCTTTAAATCTTTTAGGAATATTTTAGAATTTTTAGTAGAGAAATCTCATGCATCTTTTTGCTAAATTTATCCCTAGATTTTTTGGGGTATCTTTTATGCTATTGTGCATGGTATATTTAAAGTTTACGTTCCAAATGTGTGCTGCTAGTATATATTGACAGGATATTAACCACTACCTACTGAGTAACTATGATGTGCCACAGACTATACTAAACATGCTCCACACTAAAATCTTTACAGAAATCTCTTTAAGAGACAAGTGAACTCATTTGTAGAGATGTGGATGGACCTAGAGACCATCATACAGAGCGAAGTAAGACTGAAAGAGAGAAACAAATACCATGTATAAAAAATGGCATAGTTGAACTTATTTGCAAAACAGAAATAAAGACACTGATGTAGAAAACAAACATGGACACCAAGGGGGAAAGGGGGAGGAACGGGGTGATTTGGGAGACTGTGACTGACTTATATACACTATTGATACTATGCATAAAACATAACCGATGAGAACCTAGTGTGTAGCTCAGAGAACTCTACCCATTGTTCTATGATGACCTAAATGGAAAGGAAGTTCAAAAATAGAGGGATATGTATACATACAACTAATTCACTTTGATTATAGTAGAAACTAACACAACATTATAAAGCAACTATACTCCAATAAAAATTAATTTTTAAAACAGGGACAAGCAAACTAAGACAGAGATAAATTTAATTTTATATAGCTAAGCCTACAAAGCAATAAAGTTCCAAAGGTGAATTAGAACTTAATGTTAAAATCTATGTTCAAACCGCTGTGCTTTGCTTATGTTATAATATGGGGGACCTTGAATACCGTGTCTTTGGGGATATAATCCTACCATTCATTGGGTTTCCACAGTAGATTCTTAAACAAGGAAATAACATTTTGAAAGAGCTGTTCTAAGAATCCTATACATATTGAGGTGGGAAGAATGAAATAGATGGGGTGATGAGAGAGACTACATTTGTCCAACATCCCACACTCTGCCACCTCCAATTTGACTTCATTTCCGTAAGCTTGCCAAGACTGAAATTCCATGCCACATCTTTGGAAAATGGGGGCCTCCAGGTGGCTCAAATGGTAAAGAATCCATCCGCGAATGCACGAGATGCAGGTTCAATCCATGGGGATCCCCTGGAGGAGGAAAAGGCAACCCACCCCAGTATTCTTGCCAAGAAAATGTCATGAACAGAGGAGCCTGGTGGGCTACAGTCTATGGGGTTGCAAGAGTTGGACATGACTGAGTGTGTATGCAGGCACATGCACCTGCACACGCATGCGCACACGCACACACACACTTTGGAAAATAGTCTGCATGCATGCTGTCTCTGTAGTCATGTCTGACTATTTGCAACCCCATGGACTGTAGCCCTCTAGGCTCCTCTGTTCATGAGGTTTTCCCGGCAAGATTACTGGAGTGGGTTGCCATTTCCTTCTCCAAGGGATCTTCCCCAACTAAGGATGGAACCCATGTCTCCTGTGCCTCCTGCCTTACAGGAGGATTCTTTACTGCTGACTTAGGGGAGAGGCCTGAAAATAGTCTTCAAATGATTGAATATAGAATTAACAACTCTACAACTAGTTATGTACCCAAGAAAAATGAAAACATGCCCTCACAAAAACATTTATGCACTAAAAAGAATGAATATCAGATCAGATCAGATCAGTCGCTCAGTCATGTCCGACTCTTTGCGACCCCATGAATCACAGCACGCCAGGCATCCCTGTCCATCACCAACTCCTGGAGTTCACTCAGACTCACGTCCATCGAGTCAGTGATGCCATCCAGCCATCTCATCCTCTGTCCTCCCCTTCTCCTCCTGCCCCCAATCCCTCCCAGCATCAGAGTCTTTTCCAATGAGTCAACTCTTCGCATGATGTGGCCAAAGTACTGGACTTTCAGCTTTAGCATCATTCCTTCCAAAGAAATCCCAGGGCTGATCTCCTTCACAATGGACTGGTTGGATCTCCTTGCAGTCCAAGCGACTCTCAAGAGTCTTCTCCAACACCACGGTTCAAAAGCATCAATTCTTCAGTGCTCAGCCTTCTTCACAGTCCAACTCTCACATCCATACATGACCACAGGAAAAAACATAGCCTTGACTAGACGAACCTTTGTTGGCAAAGTAATGTCTCTGCTTTTGAATATGCTATCTAGGTTGGTCATAACTTTCCTTCCAAGGAGTAAGCGTCTTTTAATTTCATGGCTACAGTCACCATCTGCAGTGATTTTGGAGCCCAGAAAAATAAAGTCTGACACTGTTTCCACTGTTTCCCCATCTATTTCCCATGAAGTGG
Organism: Bison bison bison; assembly: GCF_000754665.1. Taxonomy (NCBI): domain Eukaryota; kingdom Metazoa; phylum Chordata; class Mammalia; order Artiodactyla; family Bovidae; genus Bison; species Bison bison. The sequence goes on along the minus strand of NW_011495062.1, from coordinate 160,294 downwards.
TGGGACCGGATGCCATGATCTTCGTCTTCTGAATGTTGAGCTTTAAGCCAACTTTTTCACTCTCCACTTTCACTTTCATCAAGAGGCTTTTGAGTTCCTCTTCACTTTCTGCCATAACAGTGGTGTCATCTGCATATCTGAGGTTATTGATATTTCTCCCGGCAATTTTGATTCCAGTTTGTGTTTCTTTTAGTCCAGCGTTTCTCATGATGTACTCTGCATATAAGTTAAATAAACAGGGTGACAATATACAGCCTTGACGAACTCCTTTTCCTATTTGGAACCAGTCTGTTGTTCCATGTCCATACATGTATAACTGAATCATTTTGCTGAATATCTGAACCTAACAGAAATCAACTACACACTAATGCTGCTGCTGCTGCTGCTGCTAAGTCGCTTCAGTCATGTCCGACTCTGTGCGACCCCATAGATGGCAGCCCACCAGGCTTCCCCGTCCCTGGGATTCTCCAGGCAAGAACACTGGAATGGGTTGCCATTTCTTTCTCCAATGCATGAAAGTGAAAAGTGAAAGTGAAGTCACTAAGTCGTATCCAACTCTAACGACCCCATGGACTGCAGCCTACCAGGCTCCTCCGTCCTTGGGATTTTTCAGGCAAAAGTACTGGAGTGGGTTGTCATTGCCTTCTCTGACACACCAATAAAATAATGTAAATGTTTACAGCAGTATTATTCATAGGAACCAAAAGGTATAAACAACACAAATGTAATCAACTAATGAATCGATAAGCAAAATGTGATATATACAAATAATGGAATATTTTGACCGTAAAAAGGAATAGAGTACTGATATATACTAGAACATGAATGGACCCTGAAAACATTATGAGAAATGAAAGAAGTCAATCACTAATGACTATGTATTATATTACTTTATTCTTATAAAATGTCCAGAATATAAAAGTAAATCACTGATTGGTTAGGGCTGGTAGGGGACAAATCTGGGGGAGAAGAGAATATCTAACTGGTATGGGGTTTCATTCTGAGATGATGAAAATGTTCTAAAATTAAACATCTGAAATATATTGCATATATTTGTAAAAATACTAAAAAATATTGAACTTCATTATTTAAATGCATGAACTGTACAGTATGTGAATTATATCTCAGTAGAGCTATTAAAAAATAAAAGAGCAATATTCCTATTCTTTTTTATAGCACAATGCTGGACACCTACTAAGTACAAATCAATATTTGTTGGAAATATTAAAGAAAGAATAAATCCATTAGAAATAGGCCTGTCTCTTGTGTTCAGGTAAGCAGTTACAATAAGGGATAAATGTGTTAAAAATTTGAGGAAAGTATAATGCCATTCCCCTTACTTATACATGTACATAATAAATCACCTTGAACACTATTTACTATTCTAGGTTTCAATGGACTAAATACTTTTCATATTTAGATCTTTCTGGAGTATTGTTGCCATCCATTATTACTGGCATTTTCAGCACTGCCTTGCGGCATGACCTTTGATAGGTCTCTCTACTTTTCCTAGTTTGTTTCCATTAGAATTATTTAAAGCAGCCTGAGAAGCTGACTGATGCTAAGAGCCAGGGAATCTGAAAAGGATATAGCTGGAAACTACAACAGAGCTATAAGAATGACTAAACACAAGAAGAACTCTTTGTATCCCTTGGCATTTTTGCCTCCATAATTTTGAACTAACAAGAAAGAAAATTTTTTGACTATGTCAGTAGGGAGCATTGCAATCTACACCACAAATATAGGTCATTCTTACTTCTCAGAGAGAATAAAACAGCCTTGTCACTGAAGCTGCTTTGTTTTGTTTTTTACTTTTTTCTTTTAAGTCCTATTAAGCATTAAACTTTACAATAGAAAGGGAACTTAGAGAGTCTTCTGTCCAATGCTTTCCAAACTTTAATGTGAACCATCAGAGGATTTTGAGAAAATGCAGAATCTGATACAATAGGTCTGAAGACAAGTAATCCCAGGCAATGTGGGTGCTGCTCTTTCATGGACCAGACTTAGAGTAGCAAAGTTCAGTTCCAGTCTCTTCATGTTATGCATTTTTAAAAAATGAAGAGGTACAGAAGAAAAGGACACTTACTCAAGGTCACAAAGTTTTGCAGTAAAAAGATCAAGCCAGACATGGAGTCTCTAAAATACCAACTCAGAATTGTACCTATTACGTAGCTTCTATCAGAAACCCAAAACACATTCTTCCTTCATTCCCATGTCATTAAATCTTGGTCCTGAGATTATTACATTTAACAAGCAAAAATCTCTGTATGAGTTTGTTCTCTGCCCTACCAAATACTTAAGAACATTGGAACATGAGAAAACAAAATCAAACCTGTTTTTGGCCATCAAGGACCAACTGTTTTCCTCATCAACGGCCATTCTAATATCCCAGCTTAAGCTGAGCCTCTGTTTTGCCTCTGGCCATTATCAGAAAGCGATTAGAAATACAGATATAGTTTAGCTTAAGCAAACAATGCTTATGGCACATCTACTGAGAAAAAAAAGATTTATAAAATCTTTTAATAGAGTAACTCCCTAAAGTTTGAGTGTTCTCTGATTTCTTATCCTACCAGTATGGATTAATGAGAAAGGATTTTATAACTCAAACATATATAGAGTTAATAGTATATAGTAGTATTTACATATGTGTGTTGGTACATGCATAGAATACCTCTGAAAGATTATCCAAAGCTAATAAGATAAATTACATCACTATTTAATAAACAGGAATGCAGAATTATTAGTAGGAAAAAGCAGCGGAGTCTTAATTTTCCCACTATCTTTTTTTTGTCTTATCTTTATTTATTATATATATGTTTAATTTTTTAATCCAGGAATGTTTTAGTAATGTAAATAAAAGATAGCATAGAAGATTGTAGTTTCTTAAAATGATCACAGTAATATTTTTAGTTCCACATGTGCCTCCAAAACCTTGCAACTCCACATTGAAAGTTGTAGTTGGGACTTGCCCGGGAGCGGAGCTTAAGAATCTGCCTTGCAAGGCAGAGGACTCAGGTTCAATCCCTGGTTGAGCAACTAATATCCCACATGCACAGAGCAACTCAGCCCACACTCTGTAGCGTGCACATGACATAACTACTTAGCCCTCGCCCTCTGGAGCCCACATGCCACAACCAGAGAACACGTGAAGATACCACAGTGAAGACCCCACGTGCCACGACTAACACCTGATGCAGCCAAATACATAAATAATAAGTATTTAAAATTTTTTTAAATTGTAGTTTATTTTCATTTGCCTCAAACTTGGGAAGGCTTGTGACTTTTAACCAACCAAATGAGTGAAGCAATACTTTATTTTCTGGGGCTGGGTCTTTAAAAGAAATACAGCTTTCACGTGAGTCCCCTTTTTTGGGGGTGGGGGATGTTTGCTTTGAAAAACCAACCACCATGCTGTGAAGAGGTCCACATTCACCCACATGAAAAGATCACACGGAGAGAGATCCATGTGGAAGGAAGTCAAAACCTCAATCAACAGCCTTGATCAACCACCATACTGAATCAACATGCCTTCAGATGACTCCAGTCCTCAGAATGAATCATCTAGCTTAAACTCAGACATCACGGAGGAAAGACACAACATCCCCTATACACCCTGTCTAAACTCCTAACTCAGAGAATCCACGAACACAACAGATGATTATCCTATATCCTAAACTGCATAGCAATTTGTTGTGCAGCACCAGATAATGGAAACAGATTTTTATACCTGGAAGTAGGGAAATGCCATTACAAAAATACCTAAAACCAGTGGGTGACTTGGAGGTGGGCAGAGACTGGTGAAACATTGAGGAGGTTATTTCTCAAAACTGCAAGGGTCTTATAAAGTCCATCAGGAAACCTTGATGGCTCTTCAGAAGACTGAAAGTGAGGGGTCAAAGGCATGGAAGAAAAGTGTCACTAGAAGCTGAAAGAAAGGCCCATGTTCATTTATCCAGAGCATTCAATCCATTTTCCAGATTCCATATTATCACAGGAGATAGTGTTCCTAAACTTTCCATCACCACATCACAAGTGTTTTCTTTCTTTCAGCTTCCAGGAACACTTCCAGAGTCAGCCATTGGTTGTGTGTGTGAATTCTATGAGTTAGGAATTTAGACAGACTGTAGGGGAGCTGGTTTCCTTTGCTGTGCAAAAACTTTTACATTTAATTAGCTCCCATCTTTAATGTTTACTCTTATTTTGATTACTCTGGGAAATGGATTCTCCCACAAATTGCTGTGATTTATGTAAAAGAGTGTTCTGCCTATGGTTTCCTCTAGGATTTTTATAGTTTCTGGTCTTACATTTAGGTATTTAATCTATTTTGAGTTTATTTTTGTATATAGTGTTAAGAAGTATTCTAATTTCATTCTTTTGCATGTAGTGATCCAGTAGCTTTCTTTTGCATGTAGCTTTCCCAGCACCACTTATTGAAGAGACTGTCTTTCCTCCACTGTGTATTCTTGCCTCCCTTGCTGTGGCTTAATTTACCACAAGTGTGCAGCTTTATTTCTGGGATCTCTATCCTGTTTCATTAATCTACGTGTCTGTTTTTCTGCTAGTACCACATGATTTTAACTACTGTAACTTTGCAGGATAGTCTGAAGCCAGGGAGCACAATTCCTCCAGCTGTTCTTTCTCAAGATTGTTTGGGTTCTTCAGTGTCCTTTGTGTTTCCATACAAATTTTAAAATTATTTGTTCTAGTTTTGTGAAAAATGCTATGGTGTTTTGATAGAGACTGCATTGAATCTATAGACTGTCTTGGCTAGTATGGTTATTTAACAATACTAATTCTTCCAATCCAAGAACATGGTTGTGTTGACTTCAGTTTCTTTCATCAGTGTCTTATAGTTTTCAGAGTATAGTATTTTACCTCAAGTTGGTTTAACCCTACATATTTTATTCTTTTTCATGCAATGGTAAATGGGACTGATTCCATAATTTCTCTTTCAGATCTTTTGTTAGTGTTTAGAAATGCAACAGATTTCTGTATGTTAATTTTCTATCCTACAATTTTACCAAATTCATGGATGAGTTCTGGTACTCTCTGGTAGTATCTTTAGGGCTTTTTATGTATCATATCATGTCATTTGCAAACAGTGACAGTTTTACTTCAATCTTAACTAATGCAACTGTAAGGCTTTGGTCAGGAAAATTCCGCATAAATGACAGACGATGGTTTAGAATCCTGTACTCAGATCTTCAGATCTCTCGAGCACCTTATAATTTATCCAAGTAAGCCCCCCAGCCCCACCCTGCCATTTGACCACTGAGGAAAATTAACCTTTGTCTCAGGCCACATGACTACTTAACATCAAAGGACCACAGAGTCATTTCCCATTTCAAAGTTATTTTTTTCTTTAAGTCTGACAAATTCATTACTTCCAAATAGCTATGCAGAACTAAAAGACAGATTTAGGAAAACATATCATCAAAGGAGAACAGGATGTCTTCATCATGTCCCAAACCTTTGAAACTAGAATCTCCAAGGTCAGTTTCTTCCAACTCTGTCTCCTGAGTTATTGCTTGCAAGAGAATGTGACACGGAGATCTTTAGGAGATACTACTGATTGGTGTCTAGATTTCTTGCTGTATATAAGTGGAAAGATTAGGGATTTTCTTAATTTTCAGTTACAGAGACAGGATTACCCCATAATCTTACCTTCATTTAGTTAAAATTTGAAAGTGAAAATGAAAGTCGCTCAGTCATGCCCGATTCTTTGTGACCCCATGGGCTATACAGTCCATGGAATTCTCTAGGCCAGACAGTGGAGTGGGAAAACTTTGCCTTCTCCAGGGGATCTTCCCAACCCAGGGATCAAACCCAGGTCTCCTGCATTTCAGGCAGATTCTTTCCCAGCTGAGCCACTGGCAAAGCCCAAGAATACTAGAGTGGGTAGCTTATCCCTTCTCCAGCAGATCTTCCTGACCCAGGAATAGAACTGGGGTCTCCTGCATTGCAGGCAGATTCTTTACCAACTGAGCTATCAGGGAAGCCCCAAGTCAAAATTTATTGATTACTAAATGCCATATATTAGGCTAAGTGTTTTACCATCATCTATTTTAAATCACCTAACAATGATATGGTAGAAGCAATCAGAAACATCTCCAGTTAATAGATGAGAAAAATGTAGAATGTACATCATTTGCCTCAAATCAGTCAGCTAATTAGTTGCAGATCTGGATTTTAAACCCAAATACACCTGAATCGAAAGTCTATGACATAGGTTATAAAAAGAATCATTTCTGGTTAGGCGTGGAAGTATAGATTCTTTGACCCAGTGGGGTTACTCCCAGGCTCTCCTTCCTGTGAGTTTTGGTTTCTGTGATAAGAGATACATCTAATTAAAGGAGGTCTCTCTTAATAAAAGAGAAGTGCTTTTTGTAAAGAACACTTATTCCTACTGACCATTACTTTCCTGTCTCCCTTATTTCCTCCAAAATGTCTTCATCACTGTTGCACTTAATTTTCATCTCAGGGTCTCAGGTTTCATCATATCTCCTCCAGTGAAACCTCTTGTGTGTTCTCCTTCATTTGCTAAGCTGAGGAGTGGGGTGGGGAGAAAGTCAGCTAGTCTTCATTGGACCAGCTGGTCTGCAGAAGCAGGAACATTAGCGCCAAGATGCAGGGCCAAAGCCTGCCGCATTCCATTTGTTTTCTTTCAAAGGCCACTGCACTGGCTGTAGACAGATGTCTGACAGGCTGTATCTGAGGACGTTTATTCCACGCCTACCCACAGATGGCTTTACCAACTTCCACAGCATAAGTTCGATTTCTTTCCAAGCTTCAACTTATAACTAGGGCATCACAAAGTTATAGCTGAAGAGATTATCCTTATGACTTATATGTGAATACCTCACATTTGAATACCCATGTGCTTGACAATGTAGAAAACACTCAACAATATCTCATTTAATCCTCATGCCAAGCTTATAAAGTAACCATTATCACTACTCCCATTCTACTAATGAATTAGCTAAGAATTAGAAGACCAAAGTCACTTGCCCAAGGTCACACAGCTAGTAAGGAACGAAGTTGCCTTTTAAATCCAAGTAGAGTTTCACTTCATAGTCTATATTCTTTCCTGTTCCATAAAAGCTAATAGAGATGATGATAGTGGTGGTGATGGTATTACTGTTGTTAAGGATAAAAGTATCAGCAACAACAAAAGACAACTGTGGTCCCTGCATTATGCCAAGTGCTTTACATGTACTGCTTCATTTAATGGTCACAATTCTTCATGTGGCATGATATTAATATCTACTACTTACCTGAAGAATCTGAGCTAATTTAGAGAGGCTAGTAACATGCTCAGGGCTACAAACCAGTGACAGCACCCAAAGGGGCCCATTCTGTCTAACCCTAGCTCAAGCTCTTACCAATTATGACCACTGCCATCTTGTTTCAAAGCTGGGGAAACTGAAGCTCAGAAAGGGAAAGTTCCAGGTCCCCTATTTCTAGAACATGGTAGCCTACCAGTCTAGCTGTGACATTCCTCCAGCTGGGATTACCAGCTCCCAGGAAAGGGCTATCTACTTAGCACCACATATGGGAAAACTCAACCAGTCTTCATTTTCAGGGGTAGAGGAGTATTGTGAGAAACAATGAGGGATAGAGTGATTTGGGAGCCAGAAAGTAAGATATGAGCCGTGCATTAGGCTGCTTCACTTTGACCAAGATACTTAAGTTGTCTGAGTCCCCTCCTTTTCCACAAAGGAACTTATTATATGATTGGGAAGTTCTGCCATTAGGGACTATTCCAAGATGTCGTATAGGCAAGAGCTAAGTGAGTTTGTGAAAATATTAAGTGCTATCATTTGAGACTAAATAGATCACTATGGGTCAAAGTAATAAAAGTGTGTTAATTGAGAAGGTAGCACCCAAGGTTGATCTGAAACATATGAGAATAATGACTATGTTATTATTTTTTTTTACTATGTTCTTACTACACATCAGATCCTGACATAAGTAATTTATATGTATGATTTCAGTTTATCCTTATGAAACTTTTTATGTTTACTGTTATTGTGCTTCCTATTCTAGAAGTGTAGAAACTGAAGCTCAAACAGGTGCAAAGTTAAAGAACTAGCAGGGGACACAATTGAGATTCAGGCTCAGGGGTCTAGCCTCAATCACTACATCACACTGCCTTTCTGGGTTGGTTAAACAGACAATTGTGGGGACAGCTTCAGTGAAAGCAAGAAGCATCCAGGGAGTTACATTCCGTGCAGCAACTATGCATGCATTCCACAATATGGAATTTGCACTTCAGATCCTAAAGTGGTAACCTGGTCATGCCCTGTGCTTTCAGGCAGGGCAAACATCACCACCACTGTGTACTTCAGAAGAGTTGAAGGATACTCCCATGGTCAGGCACCTAAGTTATCACCCCTTCCACATCAGTGTTTCTTCCTTAGTCTCTTGCCATGAAGCACTGTTTAAATTCATGGGCATCCAGGTTTCAGGTAATAATTTCTCTGTCTGCCTTACATGTATTGGTTTTATAGACCACAGATTACAAAGAAGGGTGCCTAGACGTACTAAATTTCCTTCAGAGACAGAAAACTTTACGTAAACACAAGATATGTGGAAATCTAGAATAAAAGGCCTTAGACAAGATCATAAACAGCTGGTCAAATGTAAACTGAATTAATGGGCTTTTCTTCTCAACAGAGTATTAAAGCTAGAAGAAGCCTTACAAGTCAGGTTATGCAAACCTGCCGTGTTACCGACAGGGAAACCGAGGGGCAAAGTCTACTATGATGTGCATGAGGGTCCATGGATTGCTCACGTTCAACCTAGGCCAGAACCGAGTTTCTAGATCTGCAATTTGTCGCCCTTTTTTTTTTTGCCATCCAGTCCTCTCCCTCACATTTCATCACTGTCAGGTCTAACCCACCGCTTCTCATTCTAATCACTTGCCAGTTTCTCTGAAGCCATGGCCCCAGGATCCATTGCTCCTTCAGTATCTGTCCCTCAGTAAGGCATTCTCTCTGCTAGCCTTTCCACCCTCTGCATGCTTTGTTCCCTCAGAGGGAGGCACTGGAAGGTTCTCACTAACTGAGAGGATGCTGATGGGACCCTTGCAGGTGCAAACGTGCCCATCCCACTGGGCAGGCCCTGGCTATGCCAAGCAGAAAGGGCCTTCCCTCTGATAGGAAGCCCAAGAGAATTCCGAATCAGGACAACTGTCAGTGTGGAGAGGGAATAGCCTGCTGTGAGCAGAAAAGATTTCTCTGTATAAAAACCCACATGACTGCACAAAATGGCAGCTGAGAGGACCTGGAGTGAATGATGGTGGAGATTCATTTACATTTTAAATGAACACAACATTTTCCTGGGGCATTGCTCCCTCCTAATGATCTAATCTATAAAATACATCATCCCTTTTTCTACTAGAAAAATCATTTTTCTTAAAGTCAATAAACAAATATATTTCGCTGCCCAAAGCTGTTACTATCTGTATATCTTTTAAGCACAAAATCAAAACTTTGCCTTTAACGAATGCTGATCTAAGCCATAGAGACATTTTCACATGAGTTAATAGATGGAATGACTCCTGAGATTCTCTTTATTTAAAATGCAAAGAATTCTCAATGGGGACAGGTTCCTCAGCCAGACTTCCAATCTCCCTTTTCCTTACAGAGGGAGAAAAAGAAATATTGCTTGGCAATAATGACTTCACAGATGCTTAGGTGATTCCCAAGGTAATTCCACAGAGAGAAAAATTCATGCCTTTTAGGCACCCAGGTCACAGGAACTGAGTGTGTGCTTTACCACAAAGAGCATTTGTCATTCAATAAAATTACATTTTTGAAACAGAATCAACAGAGGATTCCAAGAGTCATGGAAGAGAACTCTGGCAGGGGAGAGAGTGATGAATTTTCTTAGCACTGGCTTCTCTAATACATGTTTATGGGGCCTGGGTGTAACTAAGATTTGCCAGCGTTATCTAGTAGAAAAAGACAAAAACTGAAACTAAAGACTGACTATGACCCCTCCAACTCCCATAACCACATCAAGGCACATACATGTTCCCATCACCCCAAGAAAAACAGTTGTTTCATGGGAGGCTCTGGTTCCCAGCTACATTTCTTCCTTTATTCTATTCGAGCAGTTGTTTCTGCTTTTTTAAGAATCTTGGGACCCAGGGTACACTGTCCCAAAATACACCTTAATGA
>NW_011495062.1:146992-150010 GCF_000754665.1 Bison bison bison | reverse complement strand
AATCTGCCTGTAATGCAGGAGACCATGATTTGATCCCTGGGTCAGGAAGATCCCCTGCAGAAGGGAATAGCTATCCACTTCAGCATTCTTACCTGGAGAATTCCATGGACAGAGGGGCCTGGCAAGCTACAGTCCATGGGATCACAAAGAGTTGGACACGACTGAACAATTAACACTTTCACTTCTCATTTTCACACTGTCTTTACAATAATACATATCACCTGTGCCATTAATTTGACATTTCACACATATGTCTTTTTCAAAAATAATAATTAGCTTGACTTTAGGCTCCTTCAGTAAGCCATTTGTGAGAGCACCTGCTTTGAAGTTGTCTCTCTCAGCATTGAAATCCCTCCATGAACTTGCACTGAGAAAATGCTATGTGCTAGGAATAGTCCATGAGTTATCTCACTTGTCTTGGTCATTTTTCAGCATTTGTAACTATATCCATTTTAAAAATGAAAAACATATATCAGATTTGTTAAGGAAAAAAAAAAAAAACCTGCTAAACTAAAATCAGTAATTTTGTAAGGGATAGAGTCAGAAATTGAGCTGTGCTTAATTCCCAAATCCCATTACTGTATATTTTCACACATCCCTCATCATAGGTAAGTCCTTCACTGCACATTTCACTGATGGGCTGCTACCTGTACATGTCATATGTTCTTGTTATATATAGCTAATGCCTCTCACAGTACCATTTACCATGGTAACTACTCAGCACATAATTTTTTTTTAATTCTTCAGATGGACTGCTTTTGAACAGATATACTTGCTGTTGGATGCAAAAGAATGTGCTGGACTTCATTTCATATAAATGAATCTGACAATATGTTAACTGTGTGTGACTTTTTTCACTCAGCATATTGCTTTCAAGGTTCATCTATATAACATACAAGGTTCATGTATGTTCATCTAAGCATATGTATGTATATACTAGCACTTCATTCCTTATCATAGGAGAATAATATTTTACATTTCATTGCATAGATATACCACATTCTGTTTACCCATTCATCAGTTGATAGACATTTGTGTTGTTTCGTTTTCTGGCTATTATGAAAAATGTGGCTATGAACAATTGCATAGAAGTTTTTGTGTGGACATACATTTTCATTTTTCTTTGGTATATATCTAGGGAGAAAGGAAAAGAAAAAATATTTTAGAAAAATAATGGCTAAAAACTCTCCAAATTTGAGGATGCAAACAAAAGAAGAACAAAAAGCATTTCACTTGCCATCCAGGTCTACAAAGATTAACACACTACAGTCACTGCCCAATAGGGCACCTTTGCCTTTAGAAAGAAGAAATTAAAGACAATAACACAATGCTCTGTGCTTTGGACAGTTAGGCCCCGTAGATAGTTAGGAACATTTCAGGAATAATTTTAATGAACCCAGGTTCTTGCTAACTAACACTTCTTAACTAACATCTTCCCATACATAGAAAAGCACTTTAATCATTAATTTGAGATAGCAGTTCTTTGTGACAAGCAGTAATCCTTACCAAGATGTATGCTTGACTACATGTATTCCCTAGATGAAGAAAAAATCATATATAAGCTATCCTGTTCCCCTACCTCTTTGGAGCAGAGCTATCTGAGAAGCTCTTTTAGGTTATAGTCCTCGGTAAAGCCATAAATGAAACAACTTGAAACTGATAGTTTGGGCATTTTCCTTTCAGTTGACAATGAAAAACAGTAACCTACACATCCAACTGTATCAATTAACTCCAAGTAAGATAACTCAAAGTGTTCTATATGTAGACACATCATGTTCAAACTATACAAAGTCAAAGAGAAAACCTGGAAAGCTGCAAGAGAAAAAGTATTCTTCACATTCAGAGAGTCCTCAGAAACATTAAGAGTATACTTTACATCAGAAAACATGGGGGCTGGAATGCAATGGTATAACACAGTCAAAATGCTGAAAGAAAGGGTATCAATAAAGAATTCTATATCCAGCAAAACCTAGGCAAATCTGCAAAGACAAAAAGAAGATTAATGAATGCCAGGGACTGAGAGGTGTGGAGGGAATTGCTAATAAGTACAAGGTTTTCTTGATGGGGTGATGAAACACATTCTAAAATTAGATAGTAGTACTGGTTACACAATTATGTGGATATACTAAAATCCAATGACTTGTGTACTTTAAAAGGTACATAATTCTATGATATGTCAATTATATATCAATAAAATTGTTTAAAAACAAAAACAGGATTCAGTTCAGTTCAGTCGCTCAGTCGTGTCCGACTCTTTGCGACCCCATAAATCGCAGCATGCCAGGCCTCCTGGTCCATCACCAACTCCCGGAGTTCAGTCGGACTCACATCCATCGAGTCAGTGATGCCATCCAGCCATCTCATCCTCTGTCATCCCCTTCTCCTCCTGCCCCCAATCCCTCCCAGCATCAGACTCTTTTCCAATGAGTCAACTCTTCGCATGAGGTGGCCAAAGTACTGGAGTTTCAGCTTTAGCATCATTCCTTCCGAAGAAATCCCAGGGCTGATCTCCTTCAGAATGGACTGGTTGAATCTCCTTGCAGTCCAAGGGACTCTCAAGAGTCTTCTGCAACACCACAGTTCAAAAGCATCATTTCTTTGGTGCTCAGCCTTCTTCACAGTCCAACTCTCACATCCGTACATGACCACTGGAAAAACCATAGCCTTGACTAGACGGACCTTTGTTGGCAAAGTAATGTCTCTGCTTTTCAATAAGCAATCTAGGTTGGTCATAACTTTCCTTCCAAGAAGTAAGCGTCTTTTAATTTCATGGCTACAGTCACCATCTGCAGTGATTTTGGAGCCCCAAAAAATAAAGTCTGACACTGTTTCCACTGTTTCCCCATCTATTTCCCATGAAGTGGTGGGACCGGATGCCATGATCTTCATTTTCTGAATGTTGAGCTTTAAGCCAACTTTTTCACTCTCCACTTTCACTTTCATCAAGAGGCTTTTGAGTTCCTCTTCACTTTCTGCCATAAGGGTGGTGTCATCTGCATATCTGAGGTTATTGATATT
>NW_011495062.1:145341-146892 GCF_000754665.1 Bison bison bison | reverse complement strand
GTTGTTTCTGCTTTTTTAAGAATCTTGGGACCCAGGGTACACTGTCCCAAAATACACCTTAATGAAATATTGATTATTTTGTTACTTAATTAATTAAAGTTACTTAAGAAAGAACTGATGCAAAAGAAATACTTTGACCTTCCTCTCAGCCTCATTGAATGCAGGAAATTTACCTCCCATAAGAAAGGTAACCTTCCTGTGTCTGAAGGTAGAAAGATACCCTCATCTCCAGAGATAAGGAACTGGGCCCAGAAGCCTATATAGATAAACCTTGTCATTTCCTGAATTTACTATCCAGTTATATAATATTATAACACATATAAATGGGCTTCCCTGGTGGCTCAGAGGGTTAAGAGTCTGCCTGCAATGTGGGAGACCCAGGTTCAATCCCTGGGTCAGGAAGATCCCCTGGAGAAGGAAAAGGCAACCCACTCCAGTATCCCCATGGACAGAGGAGAATCCCCCTGGACAGAGGAGCCTGGTGGGCTATAGTCCATAGGGTCCCAAGGAGTTGGATATATAAATGTAAGATATATTCCCTCCCCTGCCTCTTGCTAGGCAGGCATTCCACTTTGAAAACCTCTGACCTAAATCAGCACTGAGTGACCCCTGCCTGTACACTTTGCCTCACGATTTCTCCACCTGGAATCAACCTGGAACCAGACAATAACCACAGAGAGAGCAACTATCAAGTTCAAGTGAGGAGCGGCTGGTGTGAGAGATCTCAGACCTTGAAGGCCCTGTGCTTATGAAAACTCAACTCTTCAACTATTGTTCTGGGGTTCTACCACTACAAGTTCTACCACCTCCATAACACTTTTCTGATTATTTGGATCTGAAATACTCTTTTTACTCCATCAAAGTCTATTGTCAATTTCTTGGGGACCAGGCATTTTGCTAAAGGCTTTTCATCTATTTATATAACTCCAACACTCTAAGAATGAAGAAGCTTAATTCCCTTTTTTCCAGATTATAAAAACAAAGTTGGTTGAAATATCACAGCTAAGTGAGAGGTAGACCTAGGGCATTCAAACACTGGTTTCACATGAAATTACGTCAACTACACTGGGCTTCCCTGTGGCTTAGCTGATAAAGAATCCAACTGCAATGCAGAAGACCTAAGTTCGATCCCTGGGCTGGGAAGATCCCCTGGAGAAGGGAAGGGCTACCCATTCCAGGATTCTAGCCTGGAAAATTCCATGGACTGTATAGTTCATGGAGTCACAAAGAATTGGACATGACTCAGAGACTTTCACTTTTACACTGCCTTTGGGCTTCCAATGGTTCAGATGGTAAAGAATCTGCCTGTAATGCAGGAGACCATGATTTGATCCCTGGGTCAGGAAGATCCCCTGCAGAAGGGAATAGCTATCCACTTCAGCATTCTTACCTGGAGAATTCCATGGATAGCCTGGTGGGCTACACTCCATGGGGTTGCAAAGAGTTGGACACAGCTGAGTGACCAACATTATGACTACTGAATGTCAAAGAACTATCTGAACATCATGGCCATTATAGGTTTTCCTTTAATGCCATGTGAACTCAGCCAGG
>NW_011495062.1:144471-145241 GCF_000754665.1 Bison bison bison | reverse complement strand
CCTATTTGGAACCAGTCTGTTGTTCCATGTCCAGTTCTAACTGTTGCTTCCTGACCTGCATACAGATTTCTCAAGAGGCAGATCAGGTGGTCTGGTATTCCAATCTCTTTCAGAATTTTCCACAGTTTCTTGTGATCCACACAGTCAAAGGCTTTGGCATAGTCCTTCCTTTTTCCATGATCCAGCGGATGTTGGCAATTTGATCTCTGGTTCCTCTGCCTTTTCTAAATCCAGCTTGAACATCAGGAAGTTCACGGTTCACGTATTGCTGAAGCCTGGCTTGGATAATTTTGAGCATTACTTTACTAGTGTGTGAGATGAGTGCAATTATGCGGTAGTTTGAGCATTGTTTGGCATTGCCTTTCTTTGGGATTGGAATGAAAACTGACCTTTTCCAGTCCTGTGGCCACTGCTGAGTTTTCCAAATTTGCTGGCATATTGAGTGCAGCACTTTCACAGCAGCATCTTTCAGGATTTGGAATAGCTCAACTGGAATTCCATCACCTCCACTAGCTTTGTTCGTAGTGATGCTTTCTAAGGCCCACTTGACTTCACATTCCAGGATGTCTGGCTCTAGGTCAGTGATCACACTATCATGATTATCTGGGTCGTGAAAATCTTTTTTGTACAGTTTTCTGTGTATTCTTGCCATGTCTTCTTAATATCTTCTGCTTCTGTTAGGTCCATACCATTTCTGTCCTTTATCGAGCCCATCTTTGCATGAAATGTTCCCTTGGTATCTCTAATTTTCTTGAAGAGATCTCTAGTCC
>NW_011495062.1:140184-144371 GCF_000754665.1 Bison bison bison | reverse complement strand
AAGAAGGCTTTCTTATCTCTTCTTGTTATTCTTTGGAACTCTGCATTCAGATGCTTATATCTTTCCTTTACTCCTTTGCTTTTCACTGTATCAGGAATAGTCATCACTATTACTATTTTTCATTATTTTTCTTATTTCTATTTTTAAAACCATGGATCTTTCTGGTTATTGTGTGCAGAATGGGTTGCTTGAAGGCAACTGGGTAAAAAATAACTCTAGTACATTGATGAGGTGACTGTGAAGACTAAGGGAAGAGGCAGGATTCAGGATACATTTTGAGGTAGAGCACATCTTGTGTGAAAGAAAGAACTATTCTTGGATAGGATGTCTGAGTGACTGGATGCATGCAATAACCCTTAGTAAACAAACCTCCTCAGTAAATACAGTTGCTTTCAAAGGGACTTTTTGAGCATAGAGACTATTTTCTTTTCTTGCCTTGAAGACAACATTTCTTTAAGCAGATAGGTCTAAAGATTTTCCTGTGGCAAGTCTCAAGGACATCCACAATGATGAAATACAGCCTGAAGGAAAGGATCCAGTTTGGACTCATGATCCAAAGAATGGGTGGTTTGCTTCTTGGTTCCGCAAATATTGATTGATTATACCTTGAAATTCAACTGAAGTGTCAAGGTGAGTAAGTTCTTGATTCATGCTGCAATAAGCAAGGAAACATTAAGCCCTCAATTGGTAAGGAGGAGCTGCCAAAAAGCATGGAATTCTAGGCCATTTCCTGTCACTCATTAATCTCAGGCATGGTATTGAAACCCTCAGTGATTTCCATGCAGAGCTCTAATTTAGCTAAAGTGGGCTGGTCAGGGAATAATTAAGACCACAGAGGTCTTATCCTCAGCTATAATAATTCTCAGGGGAAAATGCCTGAATTGGACTATTATGGAGAGTTGATTAATTCTGAAAAAAATATATTGAAAAAGCCCCCTACCAAATTAGGCATTAAAAATAAAGTCATTCTATATTGGGACTCTTGAAGATAATATTAACATTTAATAAGTGCTAGTAACATTCTAAGAGTGCACAAACTACTTTAAATGCATTGTTTCATTTACTCTTTATAATTCCATGTGGTAGATACCATTATTGCCCATATTTTGAGAGACCTAACTTTATACCTATTAAGTACTAGAGCTGGGATTGAAATTCAGAGTAGGCAGAAGACACATTGTTAAAGATAATCACTGTTTTCCTTTAGCCTAATGTGAAGATACTCAAGATGATGACATGCTGAGCCCCTTCATGTCTTTTGACCAACTTTAATCATCCCTTCAACTGGTATTTGTTGTTGTTTAGTTGCTAAGTTATGTCCAACTCTTTTGCAACCCCATGGACAGACAGACTCCTCTGTCTACGGGATTTCCCATGCAAGAATACTGGAGTGTATTGCTATTTCCTTCTCCAGGGGATGTTACTGACCCAGGGATCGAACCCAAGCCTCCTGCATTGGCAGGTGGATTCTTTACCACTGAGCCACCAAGGAAGCATCAGACTGGTATTTATTAATAGCTTAATATGTGTCAGGTATCTCATCAATTAAGAAACATGAACATGGTGTCCAACAAAATGTCAAGCAATGAAAATTTTTTTTAAATATATGCTTAGCTCTCTGTTAGACATTTTAAATGCAAAGGTCATATAGGATGTCGCACTAAAATATTTTTGAAACTAGAGAAGTAACCAACCAGTCTTACAGAATACAATCCAAGGCAGCATTTAATTATATGCTCTACTGTGTGATCTATAAAATGTACACTGTGAGCATTAAGAAAATAAAACTAGTTATGAATGAATTGCATACGCCTTCAAAGATTGGTATTATTATAAAGCTCTGCATTTTAGTAAATGCCTTGACTGGCAGTGAAGGAATTTGATAGAGAGGAGGAATCATTTTTTACATTAAGAACAATTATATGGTCTATAGGACTCATATAAGAATCTCAAAAACTGTTTCTGTCTCCCTTTGAATTGCAAAATTATGGAATAGTAAGGTAATTCGTAAGATGGCAAACAACCTTGAAATATGAGAAAAGAAGGATATAAAGAACCTATCTCTAAAGGCATGCATGACTATCCCAAAAACTAGCAGTAGAGAAGAAAAAAAAAAGAGCAGTAGAGAAAACATTCTCACTCACTTGCGTTTACTAATAGGGACATTATAATAATGAAGCACTTTTGAATTGTCTGTAATTAGAAGCTGGACATTTTGTTGTCTTAAAGTTATGGTAAGAAATATCAGTGCACTCAGGGAGCTCAGCTGGGTGCTCTGTGATGACCTAGGAGGGTGGGATCAGGAGGTGGGAGACAGGCTCAAGAGGGAGGGGATATATGCCACACATAGCTGACTTACTTTGAAAAAAAATAAAATAAAAATTTTTGCAAGGAAAAAAATCAGTGTAGTGAAAATCCAGTCATCTGGATCCATAATGGTTTGCTCTAACTTTAATATTATCCTATTATACCTATGATATGTTAGTCCAACATGATAGCATCCTTACACATATATGCATTATATTCCATGTCCCCTCTTAATAACATCCCACATTACTCATTGTCCCCTCTAGATAAAACCCAGTCAACTATTTGAAGTCTGCCCTATATTTCCACTCTCCTTGCTAGATTGCTCTCTTCTGTGAACTCATGTGACATGTTTTGCTTAAGCTTTATGATATAATAGCTTTATTATTCCCTTGAACTAATCTGATTTTCCATGCAGAAAAAAAGAAGCAAGTCTGTATCTTATACCTCTCAGGAATTTCTGGTGTAGCCCAGTAAAAATGTGGACACAGGATAGATGGGCAATGATAGGACAGATAATTTATGTTCCAACTAACTGGCTACCCTATTCAGTTGAATTCTTACAACCACAGATATATAGTTGCTGAGGAAATAAAAATTGAGATATTGAGGTAATATGCTGGAAGTCTCACAAGTATCAAATAGCGTGAGTTCTGCTTCCCCCAATCCAAGCCTGATGTGATAGGTTGGTTACGTGATTGGCTAGTACTCTTCTATTTCCTCTTCATGGAATAAATCTATTAGCAATTATTTGTTGTTTTTAATTTCTTTCTTCCATAATAAGTCTGTAAACACCATAGGGGTAAGACTCTGGTTAACATGAGTGCTTTCTCGAGTCTCCATATAGAGACACAAACTAACTATGTGTGGAAGAAAGGGAAGAGGCTAGACAGAAGTGGGGTTGTTGAGAAACACCAGACTAGAACCAGAGTCAAAACCTGGGTTTTGGACTTGCCTGGTGTTCCAAGCATTGGTTAAAGATCCAACTTCCAATACAGGGGATATGAGTTTGATCTCTGCTTCTGGAAGATTCCACATGCCTTGGGGCAACTAAGCCTGGGTACCACAACTACTGAAGCCCATGAGCCACAACACTGAGGCCTGTGCACTCTAGGGCTCATGTGAAGTGAAGCGAAGTGAAGTCGCTCAGTCGTGTCTGACTCTTTGCAACCCCATGGACTGTAGCCTACTACACTCTTCTGTCCATGGGATTTTCCAGGCAAGAGTACTGGAGTGGATTGCCATTTCCTTCTCCATCTAAGGCCCATACTCCACGACAGAGTAGCCCCAGCTCGCCACAACTAGAGAAAGCAGATGCAGTAATGAAGACCCAGTGAGGTGATAATTAATTAATTAAATTTTGAAAAAACACCTGGTTTTTAATTTCTTCTCCACCTGACCTGCCTCTTAAGAAACCTGTAATGCAGGTCAGGAAGCAACAGTTAGAACTGGACACGGAACAACAGACTGGTTCCAAACAGGAAAAGGAGTACGTCAAGGCTGTATATTGTCACCCTACTTATTTAACTTATGTGCAGAGTACATCATGAGAAATGCTGGACTGGAAGAAGCACAAGCGGGAATCAAGATTGCCGGGAGAAATATCAATAGCCTCAGATATGCAGATGACACCACCCTTATGGCAGAAATTGAAGGGGAACTAAAAAGCCTCTTGATTAAAGTGAAAGAGGAGAGTGAAAAAGTTGGCTTAAAGCTCAACATTCAGAAAACGAAGATCATGGCATCTGGTCCCATCACTTCATGGGAAATAGATGGGGAAACAGTGGAAACAGTGTCAGACTTTATTTTTTGGGGTTCCAAAATCACTGCAGATGGTGATTGCAGCCATGAAATTAAAAGACACTTACTCCTTGGAAGGA
>NW_011495062.1:133746-140084 GCF_000754665.1 Bison bison bison | reverse complement strand
TTAACAGAAGGAAAGTTATGACCAACCTAGACAGCATATTAAAAAGCAGAGATATTACTTTGTCAACAAAAGTCCATCTAGTCAAGGCTATGGTTTTTCCAGTGGTCATGTATGGATGTGAGAGTTGGACTATAAAGAAAGCTGAGCACCGAAGAATTGATGCTTTTGAACTGTGGTGTTGGAGAAGACTCTTGAGAGTCCCTTAGACTGCAAGGAGTTCCAACCCATCCATCCTAAAGGAGATCAGTCCTGGCTGTTCATTGGAAGGACTAATGTTGAAGCTGAAACTCCAATACTTTGGCCACCTGATGCGAAGATCTGACTCATTTGAAAAGATCCTGATGCTGGGAAAGATTGAGGGTGGGAGGAGAAGGGGATGACAGAAAATGAGATGGTTGGATGGCATCACTGACTCAATGGACATGGGTTTGGGTGGCCTCCGGGAGTTGGTGATGGACAGGGAGGCCTGGCGTGCTGTGGTTCATAGGGTCACAAAGAGTCAGACACAAGTGAGCGACTGAACTGAACTGAACTATCTGACATGCATTTAGGAATATTCAATTAGACTCATTCTTGGGCAGTGGGGAAGAACAATAAGTGAAAAGATGAGAGAGAGAACAGGAGAGTGTGATTCCACACACCATTCCCCTCAGTGGGGACTTAAAGTGACCTTTCCTCAGAAGGTCCCCTCCTCACCTGACTGCACCTTCCCTCCTGAGTGAGCATATTATACAGTTGTATGTGATTCATCTTTAAAGACATACTGCACTTTCTTCCATATAGCACAACCCTGAAAATACTTCGTATTCATGCAAATAAAGAGATTCTCTCGCTGGAAGTGACACCGGAAAATAAGCATCTCTTCTCTCTGGAGGAAAAACTGGAAGAAGTCCTGGTTGGACTTCTCAGGTTTTGTGCCACCTGCGTAGGTATTTTCAAGGGTGGTTTTAACGAGACTACTTTTGCTTCACATACTGACTTGAGAGCCTAACTCTTCTCTGAGATGAGACCTGGCTGCCTTGTTAGTCTTCACTGATCCACTAGTTCTACTAAACTTTCCTTTTACATAACACCTTGAAATTATATAATTCTAGGACAGAATCTTCTTCTATTGCCTTTGTCTTCTCTGACTCACAAAATACTTGTGCATCTAAACAGAAATCACCTTTCATTTAGAACACCTGTAACATACTGGAGGCTAAGCAGTTCAAATCTGACCCACAAATAAAAGCCTTTTGCACACCTTAGAGAACTGCACAAAGTGTTCTGTAGAATCAGTAGGACCACAATGCACTCAGTATTTAGCTGGCCATGGAGAAAAGGTACTCACCTTAGAAAGCAGAGATTCTCTCCTACTGAAGCTATAAGGTTAAGTAATTGCTATATGGGAAAGGATTTGCTTTCTTCAGAAATTGAGACCTAGTTTTCAAACCCAACCCTTCTGTGACCTTGGAACATTTACTACCTGACCCCCATCTTTGAATTCAATGTCCTCATCAAATTAGAGAAAAGTCAAAGCAAGTAATATATATAGTTGTCTCCATTCTTGGCAAGGTGACTCTACTCTATCTACCTCAAGTGAGTATATTAAAGTCAAACAATGTGTCAATATCAAGACAAGCTTACAGGCCATTTAAGACTCTCCCATAGGGAAATTATGGTGTCACCACTATCTGTAACTATGGTCCTGGGATGAAAAGGAAGTAATATAGAAGAGAAAAAGCCAATTTGTGTCCATCATGTATTTCAAATCTAAGTAAAATTACCAAAATAACTCCTGGGGCTAATTTTAACTATATAGTGCAAAATAAATGTCCATTGTGTTGGCTTTGGGGGTATGTCCAGGTTAACTAACAATATATTTCACAATCCCAGATACCCCAAGTTCCACTGTTAGAAGGCAAATCCTATCGGCAGGACAACCCCTTAAGCCTATGTTTCTTACTTAAAGGCTGGACACTAAAGTCACACTTCACTTATCTACTAATTCACCAAGGTTGCCTCCCACACTTGGGTCTCTAGATTTGATAGATGAATGCTTCATATGGCTCTGCCAAAGAGACTACCCACTCTGCCAAATGTCTGTGATCTAAAACCTCACAGAAAAGAAAGCCTCTTCATTCTACTTGCTGAGAAACACTTCAGTCCTGGAAATTTAAGAAGTATAAGAATTCAGCCAAGACCCTAGAGCACAGCCACAGTTGGATGGAGAGCAGGAGAATATTTCTCCCTTAGTTATTATGACTTTAAAGGAATCAATAAAAACAAAGGCATGCATGAGATTGCACCCAACTCAGAGGAAACAGAGTTGGAGCAAGACATTGGGAATCATGGCCAACACAGGCAAAGGGTGATAGCCTTTCATGTGAATATACCCCCATCAATCCACACACAACAGGTAGGCTTAATCTACCAACTCCTTCCCATGGTAATCCCTCATGATGGATCAGTTCTCATTCTCTCATTTACATTTGGGCTGTGGCATAGCATCAAAAAAAAAAAAAAAAAAGCAATTACTTGTGTATAGGCACAAAACTAGTTTTAGTGGTAAAAAATGGAATAGAATTCTCTCTCTCCCGTATGCAACTTTGTCGGTAGTTATGTGTGTGATGGGGTCTTAAATTATCCTGATTTCCCCCATAAACAATTTTTTTTCCAGAAACATGCCAAGTTGTGAGCAATGACAAGAGTCATAGGAGTCATTCATTTCATTCTCAGGATAAAGACAGAGGTACCTAAATTAAAAACAAACAAACAAACCCTTAGAATTATCTAGTCTTTTCCACCAGGAACAGATATCCATGCTGATTTATGTCAGTTCCCTTCCCACACTCATGTCTCCCATTTATAATTGCTAAATAAGCCAGGTTCATGACGTTTCTCCATTTGGGTCCCCTGTTTGAATTTATTTATAAATACTCATTCCTCCAAATGTTCTAGTTGAATACACAAAATATTCACTTCAGCACAGAGTATATAAATTCAGGGCCAGAGGAGGTGTGAGGCATATTGCATAAAGGCACTAATTCAGGATCAGCTTGTAGAGGTATGGATAGAGCTCAGCGATATGCTTGCCATGGAACCTTGAGGACCTTAGTTTTTCCTCTTTGAATATGTTCCCTGATCATCAAATTGGGGGAAACTAGATTTCTCATGTTCCTCTCATGGATAAGTGGAAAACCATATGAAATCACAGATAGACTTTTTAAAAAACTTTTCATGATCCTCACTTTGAGAATAAAGGGGAAAAGCTATAATATCAGGCAAGTGCTTAAAGAAATTACAAGGAAATCCGGGGCCCAGTGAAATGGACTGTAGTTCCAATATTTCCATCAGCTTGCTCACAAGTCTACCCTGGAAACTCTCCATAAAATCAGAGGCTGAATGGTCTTTTATGTCTCCCTCAGTTCTATTTCTGGGTTATTGAATCTCTGCACCATTATTAAGAATACTGTCATTGTAGCTTGAATTTAAATATACTTATATCAGTACTTCGGAGAAGGCGATGGCACCCCACTCCAGTACTCTTGCCTGGAAAATCCCATGGACGGAGGAGCCTGGTGGGCTGCAGTCCATGGGGTTGCGAAGAGTCGGACACGACTGAGTGACTTCACTTTCACTTTCCACTTTCATACATTGGAGAAGAAAATGGCAACCCACTCCAGTGTTCTTGCCTGGAGAATCCCAGGGACGGGCGGGGGCCTCGTGGGCTGCCGTCTCTACTGGGGTCGCACAGAGTAGGACACAACTGAAGCGACTTAGCAGCAGCAGCAGCATATCAGTACTTGAATTGGGCCTTTGGCTCCCTTCAGAGCCAGAATTCAGCCACTGTAGCTGTTACTGTTTAGTCACTAAGTCATGTCCGACTCATTGCAACCCCCTGGACTGTAGCCTGCTGGGCTCCTCTGTCCATGGGATTTCCCAGGCATGAATACAGGAGTAGGTTGCCATTTTCTTCTCTAGGGGATCTTCCCAACCCAGGAATTGAAGCTGGGTCCCCTGCAGTGCAGGCAGATTTTTTACCACTGAGTCACCTGGGGAACCCAAAATTTGGTATATATAACAACTTTGTTTGGTATATATAACAACATTGTTTTATATATAAAAACAATGCGGGACCCTAAATTGGATCTCAGAACAACAAAAAGATAATTAATGAAAAGAAATGGTGAAATATGAATAAAGTTCATGGTTGGTAGGAATAATGGTCCAATCATATGATTTTTGGATAGGTATACTGTATTATTTTTTTTTTTTGCTTTTTAATTTAAATTTATTTTATTTATTTATTTTTTAATTTTATTTTTAAACTTTACAATATTGTATTAGTTTTGCCAAATATCGAAATGAATCCACCACAGGTATACCCACGTTCCCCATCCTGAACCCTCCTCCCTCCTCCCTCCCCTACCCTCCCTCTGAGTCATCCCAGTGCACCAGCCCCACGGTACTGGATGCTTGGGAATTTATTTATTTTAATTAGAGGCTAATTATTTTACAATATTGTATTGGTTTTGCCATACATCAACATGAATCTGCCACGGGTGTACATGTGTTCCCAATCCTGAACCCCCCTCCCACCTCCCTCCCCATACCATCCCTCTAGACTTTTATTTATTTTGTTGTTGTTGTTGACATGTATGGTTTTTATTTTTTTTATTTTTTCTTCCAGTTTTATTGAGATATAATTGACATATAGCACTGTGTAAGTTTAAGGTATAATGATCTGACTTATATCATGAAATGATTATGACAATAAGTTTACTGAACATTCATCATCTCATATAGATATAAAATTAAACAAATAGAAAAAAATTATTGTCTTGTGATGAGAACTCTTAAGAGTTCTCATTACAAGGTATACTGTTTTATTAAGTAAAATGTTAACATTAAAAGCTGGATGAAATACTCATGAGAACTTTCTGTACTATCTTTGGAACTCTTCTATAAGTCTAACATTATTTCAAAATAAAAAGTAAAAACACTGTATTTCATAGGAGTCACCTCAGGTACATGTTAAAAATGCAAAATTCTCCAATTTCAGGGCATGAAAATAGTAGTCCTAGAGCAGGGTCCAAGAATCTGCATTCTAATTGGCACACAAGGAGATTCTAATGCAAATTTCTCAGGGATCACACTTGGAGAAACTCTGGTCTGAAACAAATACTGCTTCAGAGTAAAATAAGTGATGATTAGAGGTGAGTAAATGGAAAATACAACCTGAGACTCTTGTGTGAGATCTTGATTTTTTTTCATTTTTTGAACAGATTTTACTAAAGGTCTTTATAGACCAACATGCAGACTCTCCAGATCCAGCTGTCAAGGAGACCCTGTTATGCCAGGCACACTGCTGGGGTGGAGCAGGCAACTCTGGCTTCCTATCTTTCTGGTCTGAGACAGAGGTGGTTGGCAGTGTCTCAACTCTGGGTCCACAATGCTCACATGGTCAGGCAGGGCCTTCTTTAAGGCCAGTCTTACCAGTTAGGTCCCAGGACAGCATGATCTTCACTTGATGCCCAATGTACCCTGTCTTAGCATGACATGGTACATGATGACATCAACACAGCAGTTAACAGGGTCCCCATTGTGGATCATTAGGCCATCCACAGTCTTCATGGATTTAGCCCTCTGTCCACAGAATTTCCCAGACACCGTGACCTCAGAGTCTCTGGCCCCACTCTCCATGACGAACAGAGCACACCATAGCAGGCCCTCCAGATAGCACGTTTGTAATGCAGAGGCTTTGCCTGGGCAGCGGCACACAGACCTCTTGTGGCTGCCATTGTAGGATACCTCCACCAGCTTATGTATAAATTTTGGAAAGTTATTAATCTGCTGGGCCTCAGATTCCTCATTTATAAAAGGTGAACCTATGGAATTCTAATGATCATCCCTGTATAGTACATAAAAGGAAAGGACAAGGGTTTCTGCAGCATCACTCCCATGCATGCAAGAGTCTGATCCTGCAGTGAGTTAAACACAGTCACAAAGCAGACACAACCATGTTGAAAATACACAGTCACTGTGATAATGCCAGCAGCGAGGGACGTTAGGTTTTGCATTTGCTTTTGAATTTGCTTTATTGAATCGAGAAGCAGACACTGTAGTTGTGATAGCATGCCCTTTTGCTTTGTGAAACAGAAATTCTCTCTGCCATCTGTGAAGACTCTGGGGAAAGGAAGTGAGGTCTCTGGCTCCGGGACTTTCATTAGAGAACTGTTTTGTACCAGATGAGGCCACAGACTCAGAACTACCATGTCTCTGCAGAGACCCTGCCTTGGATATGAAGAAAGATGGATTTCAGTCAGCTCAGAGCAACTGAATTTAGAAGTGGCAAT
>NW_011495062.1:124104-133646 GCF_000754665.1 Bison bison bison | reverse complement strand
AATGACTAGAATCTTGGGATTGCCTCTGGCTTCTTGCTAGAGTGGCTATCTCTGCTAAGTATGTGTGCACATACACTTTAGCATGCGTGCAAACCTTTCAAGTCAG
Organism: Bison bison bison; assembly: GCF_000754665.1. NCBI lineage: Eukaryota > Metazoa > Chordata > Mammalia > Artiodactyla > Bovidae > Bison > Bison bison. The sequence continues at coordinate 133,540 of NW_011495062.1, read as the reverse complement.
AGGGAATATGATATTTATCTGAACAAAAATTCCTATAGGGCAGGAAATATGCCAACCTCATCTCATTCCAATTCTGTTGACCTGACTCAACAGTTTAGAGGGGGCTCAAGTGGTAAAGAATCTGCTTGCAATGCAGGATAACAGGGTTCAGTCCCTGGGATGGGAAGATTCCCTGGAGGAGGAAATGCAACCCCCTCCAGTATTCTTGCCTGGAAAATCCCATGGACAGAGGAGGCTGGTGGGCACAGTCCATGGGATTGCAAAGAGTCAGACACAACTGAGCGACTAACACACACATAACACACATGAATTAAATCTAAGTTTTGTTTTCCCATACAGAAAGGAGATCAAAAGAACATATGACACTAAAATCTTCTGAGTACAAATATGCTATGTGTTATTAAAGAACATGATTGTATAGCATACTTAACTTCATGTACCTTTTGTTTTTTTCATTTCTGAAAAAAGCTAATAACACCTACAAAATTTTGTTTGAATCTTGACAAAAATTCTATGAATTTTAATTTATGTTAAATTACCCATATATGTATATATATGAAAAAGGAAAGTGAGCTTAAACATCTAAATTTCTCAGTTTAGACATTAATCATAGTTAAGTGCAAGAGCTGACATTTGAATCCAGATTCAACAACTTGAAAACTCACACATCCATTAGGATGACTCCAGGCAAACAACTGTTAACTCCAGTCTCTTCATGAAAGCCAAAATTAATTTATGTCTCTAAAGCATAAAAAGAAGATAACATTGGATAGGGGAGGACCGTTCATCTTTTACGTATCTGTCCGTGGGTTTTTCAGTGTGATGATTTGTGATTAAGGCGATGGCACCCCACTCCAGTACTCTTGCCTGGAAAATCCCATGGACGGAGGAGCCTGGTAGGCTGCAGTCCATGGGGTCACTAAGAGTCGGACACAACTGAGCGACTTCACTTTCACTTTCATGCATTGGAGAAGGAAATGGCAACCCACTCCAGTGTTCTTGCCTGGAGAATCCCAGGGATAGGGGAGCCTGGTGGGAGGCCGTCTATGGGGTCGCAGAGTGTCGAACACGACCGAAGCAACTTAGCAGCAGCAGTAGCAGCATGGATTCCTATGAATGAAATGTATTTGCTGAGTAGAAACAGTTCCTATGATATCTGGAAATCAAGCTCTACCTCAAGGTAAAGTACAATGAACTGAAAAGATTTCTATTTATTCCAGATATATTGGTCTTCTGGATTAGGAATTAGAGATGATAAAGTAGGAAGAACTGAACAAATTAACAAAGTGCAGGACAGGGGTATAACTGAATCAGGAGTTTGGTTTTCCTTTAGGTTTGCTCTGTTTTATTCTGTGTATATCAAAAAAAGAGCATGTTATTTGTTTTGCCAGGACCACTGCTTATTATTGTGCAAGTTTTCTGTCTCCCAACACTAGAGGGCACATTCCTAATCCCTCTGTGTGTGTGTGTGTGTGTGTGTGTCAGTCACTCGGTCATGTCTGACTCTTTGAGACCCCATGGCCTGTAACCCACCAGGCTTCTCTGTCCATGGAATTCTCCAGGCAAGAATACTGGAGTGGGTAGCCATCCCTTCTCCAGGAATCTTCCCAACCCAGGGATTAAACCCAGGCCCCCACCTGCATTGCAGACAAAGTCTTTACTGGTTGAGCCACCAGGGAAGCACCAATCCCTGTATTTATGTGCTGAGGTACTACTGTAATTTTCAAGCAGATGGCAATAAAATAACTTGAGAAAGTCTACATTGAAAATACTTGCTCAAGTTTACTTTCTTGACATCTGCTCTCAAATTAGTATACTACCATACTATTATTTGTGATGCTACATTTTTAAATGTAGACACTTCTGGATTTTAAGCTATATTACAAAGCTGTAGTAATCAAAACAATATGGTTCTGGCATAAAAACAGACAAATAGGTCATTGGGTCAGAACAGAGAGCCCAGACATAAATCCATGCATATATGGTCAGTTCATTTTGGACAGTGGTGCCAAGAACATCCAATAAGAAAGGGATAGCTTTCTTCAATAAAATGCTGTTGAGAAACTTGATAGTCACATGCAAAGAAACAAAACTGGACACTTACTTTATACTACTCACAAAACTTAACCCAAAATGGATCAAAGACTTAAATGTAAGACCTAGAACCATAAAAATTCTAGAAGAAAACAGAAAACAAACAAACAAAAACAAGTTTCCTTGGCAATGATTTCTTGGATAAGACACCAAAAGCATAGGCAACTATTAAAATAAGTGAATGAGAGTGTATCAAACTAAAGTTTCTGCAGAGCAAAGTAAACAATTAATCAAAAGACAACCTACAGAAGGGGATATGATACTTGCAAAACATACATTTAAAAGGTTTTAATGGCCAAAATATATAAAGAACTCATACAACTCAATAGCAACAACAAACAAAAAATGGGCAAAGGACCCAAACAGACATTTTTCCAAAGGCATTCAAATGGGCAATAGATATATAAAAAGGGGTTCAGCATCACAAATCATCAGTGAAATGTAACTCAAAAGCATCATTAGATATCACTTCATACCTGTTAAGATAAAAAGTGAAAATGAAAGTGTTAGTCATTCAGTTGGGTCTGACTCTTTGTGACCCAAAAGGATGTAGCCCACCAGGCTCCTCTGTCCATGGGATTCTCCAGGCAAGAATACTGGGGTGGGTTGCCATTCCCTTCTCCAAGGGATCGTCCTGACCCAGGGATCAAACCCAGGTCTCCCACACTGCAGGAAGATTCTTTACCATCTAAGCCACCAGGGAAGCCAGCTATTTATCAGACAGACAAGACATAACAAATATTGGTGAGGATGTGGGGAAAAGAGGATCTTACATACTGTTGGTGGTAATGTAAATTGGTACAGCCATTTTGGAAAACAGTATGGCTACTCCTCAAAAACTTAAAGAACTACCATATTATCCATCAGTCTTGTTCCTCAGTATATATTGGGCTTCCCTCATAGCTCAGTCAGTAAATAATCTGCCTGCAATGCAGGAGACCCAGGTTTGATTCCTGGGTCAGGAAGATCCCCTGGAGAAGGAAATGGCAATCCACCTAGAGAATTCTTGCCTGGAGAATGCCATGGACAAAGGAGCCTCACAGGCTACAGTCCATGGGTTCATAAGAGTTGGACATGACTTAGCAACTAAGCCACCACCATATATCTAAAGGAATGAAAATCAGTATCTTGGAGAGATATCTGCACACCCATGTTCACTGCAGCATTATTCCTAACAGCTAAGATACTAAAGCAACCTAAATGTCCACTAAAAGATGAATAGATAAGAAAGATGTGAGATATATGTATACAGACAGTCCCCAACTTATAATGGTTCAGCTTGTATTTTTCAGTTTTATAATGCCATGAAAGTAATATGCATTCACTGGAAACATACTCCAGATTTTGAATTTTAACCTTTTCCTGGGCTAGTAATATGCTGTAGGGTGCCTCTAGTGGTAGAGAACCCACCTGCTGATGCAGGAGACTTGAAAAGAAGTAGGTTCGATTCCTGGGTTGGAAAGATCCCTTAGAGGAAGGCACGTAGCCCACTCTGGTATTCTTGCCTGGAGAATCCCTTAGACAGAGGAGACTACTGTCCATGGGACTGCAAAGAGTCAGACATGACTGAAGCTACTTGGCATGCATGCATTCTTGTGATACTGGGCAGTGGCAGCGAGCCAGCCATGGGATGAGGAGGGTAAACACCCTCCTCGTATTTACAGTGGTTTTGTACTCTCACAACCATTTTGTTTTTCACTTTCATTATAGTGTTTAATAAACTACATAAGATATTCAACACTTTACTGTAGAAGAGACATTGTGTTAGGTGATTTTGCCCAGCTGTAGGCTAATGTAAGTGTTCTGAGCACAGTTAATGTAGGCTAGGTTAAGCTGTGATGTTTGATAGGTTAGTTGTAACAAACATATTTTGACTTAAGATACTTTCAACTGATGATGGGTTTATCAGAATATAAACTGACTTTAAGTGGAGGAACACCTGCATATAATACATGATTTCTCTCTGTATATATATCCTATATCTTTCTGTATATATATCCTATATCTTATGTCTTATATTGCATATATCATATATACGTAGTAGAATATTATTCAGCCATAAAAACAGAAATTTTGTCATTTGCAACAATATGGATGGACCTGGCATACATTATGCTAAGTAAAATAAGCCACTCAAAGAAAGGCAAATACCTTATAATATCACTTACATGTGGAATCGAAAAGTATCACATACATGTGGAAACTGTAAAAAAAAAAGAGAGAGAGAGAGAGAGAAAGAAAAGAAAAAAAAAGTCAATTTCATAGAAACAGAAAATACCTTTGTGGTTGCCAAGGACTGAAGTAGAGGAAGAAATGTGGGGATGCAGATCAAAGGGTACAAACCTTAAATTATAAGAATAATTTCTGAGTACCTAATGTACAGCATCTTGAATATAATTAATATAGCAGTTTATAATGAAAGTTGCTAAAAGTAGATTTTAAGCATTTTTAACACATACACACACAGAGTTAACTATGTGAGGTGATGAATTTATTAATTATCTTGATCTTGGTGATTATTCCACAATGTATATAAAATCATCACACTGTATACTTTGAATATGTACAATTATATTTGTCAATCATTGTTCACTAAAGATGGAAAATGTTTACCATCAGACACAGGTGTTCTGTTTTACCTTAAAATCACAAAGAGAGGAAAAGGAAAGAATCATCTGAAGGCTGTTGGAAGTCACAGCATAAAATCCAACATTGTTGTAAGTAAGATACTCAGTCAGGAAAAAAAAAAAAAAAATCCAGCGATAGCAGGGAAATGATTATGTGCTCAGCACACTTCTTGCTTTCTCCCCCTGTCTTCCATCTCACTTGAGTTCCACACACATTTATTTTTTTTAATTTAATTTTATTTTTAAACTTTACATAATTGTATTAGTTTTGCCAAATATCAAAATGAATCCGCCACAGGTATACATGTGTTCCCCATCCTGAACCCTCCACCCTCCTCCCTCCCCATACCATCCCTCTGGGTCGTCCCAGTGCACTAGCCCCAAGCATCCAGTATCGTGCATCGAACCTGGACTGGCATCTCGTTTCATACATGATATTTTACATGTTTCAATGCCATTCTCCCAAATCTTCCCACCCACTCCCTCTCCCACACGTTTAGAAAGCTCATAATTTTGGATCAGTTCTACAGTGCTCTCTCTGCTTCTCAGATCAAGTAATCCAACATCACTGGAGAAATTAAATTTACTGGAGAATTCCTCAGTGTTTCCCTCCAGAAACTGCTTTCTCTTTATATCATGCTTCCTTTTTAACCTTTTATTTATGTATATTCAACCAGTTTGATCAACTTCACCTGCCTGAAACATAGCTTACCTAAATTCACATTCTCCCCCATGCAAATTGTTTTTTTTTTTTTCCTATAAATATTCTAGATGTCATATGGTGGTACCACGAAGTTGTAAATCTAAGATTCATCCCTTACTCTCATCATTCTCTCATCTTTATACAGCATAATTATTCTTCTAATCAGTCATTAGAAATCATAATGATTTTGTCTTCTAAATGTTTCTTGAATCTGATTTTTGTACCTCTAATGTCTTTCATGGCTACTCTATTTTTTATATCAAGCCTCTTTTGAATAGCCTCCTAATAATGTGATTATCTCTTGTGCTGTTTTTTGTTTTTTTTTCTCCCCTAACCATTCTTCTACATGGTCCCAGAGGTATTTTTATAAAATGAAAACCTGAACACATTGAAGCTTTGCCTAACATGCTTTGCTGGATACCAAGTGACCAACTTTTCCAACTTCATCTCTCCCTTGAGCGCCACACCTGCTTAAAACAACTCATTCTTGGCCTTTTCTTTAAAGCTTCAAAAAAATCCGAATCTATGGGTAATTCTTTACACATAGCTCCATAACTCTGCTCATGTTATCTCCTTTTAATGAAATGTACTTTAACTCTGCCCTTTTCTCTATGATAATTCTTCACCTAACTTTACTTTCACTTCAGAACTTATCTCAGCCATTACCTTTTCCAGGAAGACTTCTGTAAGCAGCACTGTTACCAGACTAAGTTAGTGGCTGTGAAAGAGACTTTACTGCCTGAAAAGTCAAAAACATTAAGTATATGGCCCTTTCAAGAAAGTCTGTCAACCTCTATCTTGGAGGAAAATAATTATTTCACTCATTTTTTTCATCCCATCACATTATCAAGAGATTTTCATACTGCAGGAGTCTGATATTTGTCTAATAAATTCTATCAAATTAATAAAGGTGGTTCTGAAGTTACTTGATCTATCCATTAATTATTCAGTTCAGTCGCTCAGTCATGTCCAACTCTTAGTGACCCCATGGACTGCAGCACACCAGGTTTTTCTGTCAATCACCAACTCCCTGAGCCTACTCAAACTCATGTCCATCATGTTGGCGATGCCAGCCAATTGTCTCATCCTCTGATCCCCTTCTCCTCCTGCCTTCAATCTTTCCCAGCATCAGGGTCTTTTCCAATGAGTCGGTTCTTCTCATCAGGTGGCCAAAGTTTTGGAGTTTCAGCTTCAGAATCAGTTCTTCCAATGAATATTCAGGACTGATTTCCTTTAGGATGGACTGGTTGGATCTCCTTGCCATCCAAGGGACTCTCAAGAGTCTCCTCCAACACCACAGTTCAAAAGCATCAATTCTTCAGCACTCAGCTTTCTTTATAGTCCAACTCTCATAACCATAAAAGACTACTGGCAAAAACCATAGCTTTGACTAGACAGACCTTTGTTGATAAAGTAATGTCTCTGCTTTTTAATATGATGTCTAGGTTGGTCATAGCTTGATTTACCAATGAAAATTGTGTAATAGTCAAATTATGATGTTAAAAAATTTAATGTAACTCTAATGACAGAAGGGCCCTCTGTAAGTATTTTAGCAGTTTCTCCTTAGGAAATCAATTTTAGACATTATTTTTAGTGACATTAAGTATCTTCTAACAATTGGTTATGTAGGTCCTTTCTTTAATTCCCTCTCTCTTTTCCTTCCTCCCTCACTCTCTTTCCTAGAAGAAGATTTAACTTAGGTGCAGGTCTTGTTCTTGATTTTCTGGTAAAGAGATGAATGCACAATGACTATTTCATTTTATTCATAACTGTATTCAAAACATCTGGATTTCCCCTAGACTGGCTTAATGGAAATGATTCAGAGGGGAAGTTAATTGATTTTATGTAATAACTGATTCAACAAGTAGTTTCTGAGTAACAGCGAATAACATAGACATCCTCCTAAGCATTGCTGGTTACACAACTCTTAGGAGGCAAGAAACTGTATCCTATTATCATATCTTGACTGTATCCAACTCTTACAGGCAAGAAACTGTACCCTATTATCATAAAGACTCTCTACCAGTGATGAAACTGATTCATACATACAAGCCCAGGAGGTTTCAAAAATATACCACATGCCCCTCAGCAAACAAAAGATCATATGGCTGTTAGGAGTCTCTGGTTCTTCATAAGAAAGTAATCACACACTACTCTATCTCTCCTACTAAATGTGGCTAAAAAATCTGGGCAAAATGCATGCAGCAGTTATTTCTTAACTGGTGGCTCAGCCGGTAAAGAACCTGCCTGCCAAAGCAGTAGACACAAAAGACATGGCTTCAATCCCTGGGTCAGGAAGATCCCCTGGATAATGAAATGGAAATCCACTCCAGTATTCTTGCCTGGAAAATTCCATGGACAGAGGAGCCTGGTGGGCTATAGCCCATGTGGGTGCAAAGAGTCAGACACAACTGAGGGCACACGCACGCAATGAGGTATAATTGATATGCAAAAACACTGCACATATTTAATCCCATAATTAAATGAGTTTGCATATAAGCATACACCTATGAAACCATTTCCACAATCAAGGTAATGGACATATCCATTACCCCTAAAGTTTGTGTCCCCTCTTCTTTTTTGGAACACTTCACATGAGATCTACCCTTTTAACAAAATTTAAGTGGACAGCACAGTATTGCTAATTATGTACAGCAGGTCTCTAGAACTTACTCATCTTGAATAACTGAAATTTTACATCTACTGAACATCTCTTCACTTACCTCCCTTCTCAACCCTTGGTGAGCAGTTTTCTTTGTTTCATGCAGTGGTTACTGAAGATTCTAACAAGTCAATAGTGGCAGACAGACTGAGGAAGGAGAGCACAATTTCCAGTACCACCCAACTGGAAGTAAAACTGCCACACTCATTTTCTTCCTGCATCATCTCCATATCTAAATTCAACATGGCTCAAAATTGGGAAGTGGGAACTAATTGGATCAAGACAGATCCCAGAGAAGACCTCTAGGAGTGACTTAAGGAGTGGGAAAGGAGAATAGAAATCTACTGTTTTTTCAATTCTCTGTTCTCTTTTGTCCTGGCCCCCCAACAATCTCACAGCAATTGGCAGCAGGGACAATAAGAGGAGCCACAGGACCCAAAACTCCAAGGGAAGACTATTGTCCTCTCTGGTTAAAGGAACTGTGGTCCTAAGAGCGAGTGATTGTTTTCCCCTCTATCCTTCCACTGCCTGGCCCTAAACTGATGCTTTTGCCAGAATTGCATGGTAGAATAGAAGAACTAGTCTCAGCTTTCTGGCCAGATTGAGAAGAAAACCCCAGGAAAACAAAAAGTACTGGGGAGGTTGTAGAGAGGAAAAATCTCAGAAAGAGACTTCATAATATGGGTGTTTATGAACTGCTAGACTTAACCTAGATTGAACATGTATGGATCTGACTCTAGACAGCAAAGACTTTGAGAACTAAATTATAGTGGGACAAATGCCCTGCTAGGAAGCTGCTATAAAGCACAGGAAGCTCAGCTCAGTGCTCTGTGATGACCTAGAGGTGAGGGGGATGAGGGGGTGGAATGGGAGGGAGGTCCAAGGGGGAGGGAATATATGTGTACCTATGGCTGATTTACTTCATTGTACAGCAGAAACCAACACAACATTGTAAAGCAATTACCTTCCAATAAAAATAAATTCCCCACTAGGTGGCACACATGAAGGACAGGTCCAAGCAACACTACAGAGGCTTTGACCACAGAACTGACACTGAGATTCAGTTCAGTTGCTCAGTCATGTCCAACTCTTTGCAACCCCATGAACCACAGCACGACAGGCCTCCCTGTCCATCACCAACTCCCAGAGTTCACTCAAACTCATGTCTACTGAGTCAGTGATGCCATCCAACCATCTCAGCCTCTGTTGTCCCCTTTTCCTCCTGCCTTCAATCTTTCCCAGCATCAGGGTATTTTCCAATGAGTTGGTTTTTTGCATCAGGTGGCCAAAATATTGGCGCTTCAGCTTCAGTCCTTCCAATGAATATTTACAATTGATTTCCTTAGGATG
>NW_011495062.1:123413-124004 GCF_000754665.1 Bison bison bison | reverse complement strand
CAGATTCAACAAGGAGTCTCCAAGAAAATTAGAAAATATTGTGATTTTAACAAAAATGAGAATACTACAGTTTTAAATAATCCACAGATTCAACAAGGAGTCTCCAAGAAAATTAGAAAATATTGTGATTTTAACAAAAATGAGAATACTACAGTTTTAAATAATCCACAGATTCAACAAGGAGTCTCCAAGAAAATTAGAAAATATTGTGATTTTAACAAAAATGAGAATACTACAGTTTTAAATAATCCACAGATTCAACAAGGAGTCTCCAAGAAAATTAGAAAATATTGTGATTTTAACAAAAATGAGAATACTACAGTTTTAAATAATCCACAGATTCAACAAGGAGTCTCCAAGAAAATTAGAAAATATTGTGATTTTAACAAAAATGAGAATACTACATTCCAATATTTGTGGAATTCAGCTAAAGTACTGCGAGCAGCTAAATGTATAGCATTAATGTTTCCATTAGAAAAGGAAAATGATCTCAAGTAAGTAATCCAAACTTTCATCTTAAGAACCTAGAAAAATAACAGCAAACATAAGGAAGGAAATAATGAAGGTAAGGGAAGTCAATAAAATATAAAG
>NW_011495062.1:116059-123313 GCF_000754665.1 Bison bison bison | reverse complement strand
CCATACATGACCACTGGAAAAACCACAGCCTTGACTAGATGGACCTTTGTTGGTAATGTCTCTGCTTTTTTAATATGCGGTCTAGGTTGGTCATAACTTTTCTTCCAAGGAGCAAGCGTCTTTTAATTTCATGGCTGCAATCACTATCTGCAGTGATTTTGGAGCCCCCAAAAATAAAGTCTGACACTGTTTCCCCATCTATTTCCCATGAATTGATGGCACTGAGATGACTGTCCATATATAACTGCTCAAGATTTGTGGCCTAAATCCAAGCAGACTGAATACATGCTACAACAAAAGTGATGAAATTCTTTGAAGGGTTTAAATAAGAACTAGACTCATAAAATAAAATTTAAGAAGTCTAGAATACTATCCAAAATCACATGGCATTTAAATAATCAGGGGAACCTCACTTCATGTGGAAAAAGACAATTAAGAAATACCAATTCCAGATGACCCAGATATTGCAATTGTCTGACAGACTTTAAAGTAACTCCAAGTAATTGTGAACGCTCTTGAAATGACTGGAATGTTTAAAAGTTTAAGAAAAGAAATAGAAGATGTAAAGGAGAACAAAATAGAAATGAAAAACAGAATAAAGTATCATTAAATTCACCAAATGGCAAATAGCAGAATGAAGATGACAGATGGAATAGTTTTAAAACGTAAAGCTCAATAAAAATGATCTAATGTGAAAAATAGAGGAAAATGGGAAAAAGTTAAGAGAGCCTCAGTTACTTGTGGAACAATGCCAAAGAGTCAATTATTCATGTCAAAAAAACAGAATAAGATAAAAAAAGGTACAGCATAATAAAAATATTTGGAGACATAATGACCGAAAAGTTCCTAAATTTGAGGGAAAACTTATAAAACTACAAATTCAATAATTTCAGAATATACAAAACAGGATAAACATGAAGAAATCCATGCCAGGACAAATCACAATCAAACACTACAAACTAAACACAAAGAAAAATATGGAAAGCGGAGTAAAATTATACATTACTTATAGATGAACAAAAGTTCAAATAACTGCATGTTTCTCATTAGAAACCACAGAGCCAAGAAGAAAATAGAACAATGTATTTCAAGTGCTAAAATAAAATGACTTCAAAACCAGAATTCTGTATTCAGAAAAAAATATCCTCCATGAATAGAAAACAAAGAGATTCTCAGATGAAACAAAATTTTAATAAACCATTGCTCTAAAATAATTGCTAGATGAAGCCCTTCAAGGGACATGATATAAGGAAAGCTGGAATATCAGGCATGAATAGAGAGCAACAGAAGTGGTAAATATATGATTAATACATGATATTACTCTTCTATTGGTTTTTCATCTGTGTCCTCAGCCACTTATTTTTTATCAAAATATAGTTGATGTACAGTATTAGTTTCAGGTGTACAATGTAGTTTTTGACAATCAAATACACTGTGAAAAGATTGCCACAGTAAGTCTAATAGACATCTGTTAGCATACAAAAGTATTGTTGATTGCGTTCCTTATGCTATATCACACCCCCGTGACTTATTTATTTTATAACTGAAAACATGTACCGCCATCTCTTCACCTCTTTTGCCAACCCTACCCCACTCCTCTGGCGACCACTAGTTTGGTCTGTGTATCTGTGAGTTTGTTTCCATTTTGCTTTGTTTGCTTTGTTTTCTTTTTCAGATTCCACATGTAATTGAAATCATACAATATTTGTCTTTCTCTGTCTGATTTATTTCACTTAGCATAATACCCCCTAGGTCAGCAATTCTACTTTCAGGTGTTTTTCCAAAGAAAACAAAAACATTAGTTTAAAAGTATATATACACTCACCCTATATTCATTGTAATATTATTTATGTCAAGAGATGGATGGACAAAGATGAGAGATACTTATATATAACTCAGGCATAAAAAAGAATGAAATCTTACCATTCACAACAATATGTATGGACCCAGAGGGTACTTTTAAATAATATGTTGAACTGCTGAACATTAAAATTATGGTTTAAAGAGGTTTTCAATGGTTGTATATATAATACATAAGAAAACTGCAACATAAAGGGAGTGGGAAAAACAAATCTATATGGTTTTAATATTTTACTTTAAGTGGTAAAATACTGATTCTACAAGGAAGCTAGTTATTTTCTTATAATCCCAAGTGAATTCACTACCAAAGGTATAGAATAAGGTAAAGTTTAAAAACACAGTAGATAGGGTATTTTTTTTTAAATATTCAAATAACACCAGAGAAAACAAATAAACCAGAAAAAGAGATAATAGAACACAAATAATAAAATAAAAGTCCTAAATCCAAACATGGCGATAATGTTAAATTTAAATGGCCTAACCAAAGAAATTGAAAATCAAAGATTTTCAGAATGTATATAAGTGATCTAGCTATATCTCTGAGAAAAATCACTTCTAATGTTATGATATAATTAGGTTAAAAGCCAAAAGGATAAAAAAGAAATATATCATACACATATTAACCAAAATAGGGTTACATTAATGTAAGACAAATGAGACATCAGAGCAAAAAAAAGTAACAAGGAAAAAGAAGAACAATAATGATAACAGGATCAAGACATCCACAAAGAGTAAAAATAAACTTAATTGCATGTACATCTAATAATAGAGCTTAAAAATGAAGCAAAAATTGATGGTATAGAGTCAAACCCACAATTATAGGTGGAGACTTCAACAGTCCTTTCTCAGTAATGGATAAAACAGGTAATAAATCAGTAAAAATATAGTAATAGAATAATGGTATGATATCATCAACCAATTGGATCTAATTGACAAGTTTAGAACACTGATCCAACAACAGTAGAATACATATTTTTTCCAAGTGCACATCGGATATTCAACAAGATACATCATATCTCCGTTTATAAAACAAACTTTAGCAAATTTTAAATAAGTGAAATCACTCACAGCAATTTATATGCCCATAATAAAAGTAAACTAGGACTAAGTTACAGAAGGACAGTAATAAAATCTTCAAATACTTGAAAATTAAACAAAATAGTTTTAAATAATCCACAGATTCAACAAGGAGTCTCCAAGAAAATTAGAAAATATTGTGATTTTAACAAAAATGAGAATACTACAGTTTTAAATAATCCACAGATTCAACAAGGAGTCTCCAAGAAAATTAGAAAATATTGTGATTTTAACAAAAATGAGAATACTACATTCCAATATTTGTGGAATTCAGCTAAAGTACTGCGAGCAGCTAAATGTATAGCATTAATGTTTCCATTAGAAAAGGAAAATGATCTCAAGTAAGTAATCCAAACTTTCATCTTAAGAACCTAGAAAAATAACAGCAAACATAAGGAAGGAAATAATGAAGGTAAGGGAAGTCAATAAAATATAAAGCACATGAAACAGAGAAAAATCAATGACACCAAAAGCTAGTTCTTCAGAAAGGTCTTTAAACTTTGTAAACCTCTGATGAAACTGGAAGAGAGAGAGAGAGAGGCAAACTACCATAGTAGGAATGAAAGAGGGGATTCCTGTACAGATTCTGCAGACATTAAAATAAGCATATATTATAAAAAATTCCATGCACATAAGTTTAACAGCTTGAACAAAATTGGCAACTTGCTAAAAAATACAAATACAAGAGAAATGAAATGGATAACATGAATAGTTATATAATCATTAAAGAAATTGAATTCATACTTAAAAATCTTTAGAAAAAAATTCCCAAGCCCAAATGGTTTCTCTGGTAAATTCTACCAGATATTAAAAGAAGAAATAACATCAATTCTACCAAATATATTTAGAAAACTTAAAATAAGGAAACAATTTCTCTATTCCTTGTATAAGATCTGTTACCCAAATACCAAAATCCAGCAGTGACATTGATCACCTCCCAGTGAACTCCACAATACCTGGGTCTATATGATTCAAAATTATGGAAATCATATTTCTGCCTATTTTGTTTGTATTAACTAACTTATTAATAAACACATAAAATAAAAATTTAAAAACAGATAATAGCTCTTGAAGTGAAACGTAAAAGCCAATGTCCCTATTAAAGAGAACATTTTTTACCAAATGTTAGCAAATATAATCCAGCACTCTCTGTAAAGAATGATACAACACAACAAAGTGTGGCTTATCACAGGAATGCATGGTTGGTTCAATATTTGAGAATCAATCTATGTAACCCAGTATATTAAGAATCTAAAGAATAAAAACTAAAGGATAATATAAATGGACACAGAAAAAGCTTTTTAACAAAACAACATCTTTTATGATAACACTATTAATATAAGCAAAGTAGGAATGGATGGGAACTTCCTCGACTGAAAGAGGGTATATCTTTATAAAGACTGCAACTTCCAGTCTTATATTTAAGTCTAATTTATTTTTATATATGGTGTCAAGAGCCTAAATGTAAGACTGAAAACCATAAAATTCATAGAGGAAACCACAGGCAGAACACTCTTTGACAGAAGTAGCAATATTCTTATTTAAATCTGTCTCCTAAAACAAAGGAAATAAAACAAACAAACAAAAATAAGCAAATGGAACCTTATTACACTTAAAAGTGTTTGCCCAGTAAAGAAAACCATTGACAAATGAAAAGACAACCTACTGAAAGGGAGAAACATTTGTAAATGTTGTGACCGAAATAGAGTTAATATCCAACATACTTAAATAGCTCATACAACTCAACATCAAAAAAAAAAAAAAAAATCAAAAAATGGGCAGAAGAACTAAATAGACATTTTCCCGAACAAAAAGGAGATGACCAACAGGCACACGAAAAGCTGTTCAACATCATGAAGCATCAGGGAAAAGCAAATCAAAACCACAACAAGAAAACTTCACACGTGTCAGAATGGCTATTATCAAAAAGAACACAGATAAAAAATGTTGGTGAGGATGTGAAGAAAAGGAAACCCTCATACACTGTTGGTGCAACTGTAAATTGGTATAGCCACTGTGGAAAACAGTATGGCGGTTTCTCAAAAAGAACTTGGAACTACCAGATGACCCAGCAATTCCATTCCTGGGTATAAAACAGATAAAAAACAAAACCACTAATTCCAAAAGATACATGCACCTCAATGTTCAAAGCAACTTTATTTATAATAGCCGAGACACAGAAACAACCTGTGTGCATCAACAGATGGATGAATAAGAAAGATGTGGTATACAGATACAATGGCATACTACTCAGCATAAAAAGGAATGAATTTCGCCACTTGCAGCAACATGATGGACTTAGAGCTTATTAAGCTAAGCAAAAGAAAATCAGAGAAAGACAAATACTGTATGGCATCACTTACACATGAAATCCAAAGAATACAAAAAACTAGAATCTAGAAAATAACAAAAAAGAAGCAGACTCAGATATAAAGAACAAACTAGAGGAAAGAGGTAAGTGACAATATAAGGGTAGGGGTTAAGAAGTGTATAATTAGCTATAAAAATATACTGTACAACAAGGGGAATATAATCAGTATAAGAATTACAAGCAGAGTATAACAATTAAAAGCTGTGAATCACTATATTGTACACCTATAACTTATATATTGTACAGTGACTATACTTCAATTTAAAAAAAAAAAGATTATGGTTAACATCATAGTCATATGATGTTGTGATGCTTCACTTTCATAAAAGTGAAAGACAGAATGCTTTCCCCCTAAGACTGTGAACATGGCATGGCTATGTACTCTCACCTCTTATTCAACACCATACTGGACGTCTTGGCCAGGAAAGTAAGCCTAAAACAAGAAATATTAAGTGACACAGACTGAGAAGGAAAATGATGGGAGAAAATCCCAAAAGCCACAACAACTTCTTAGAACTAATCACTAATTTTACATTGATCATAGAATACAATGTTAACACACAAAACTCAATTGTATTTCTATATATTCACAATGAAAAACTGGAAACAGAATTTTTTTTTAATGTGTAAGAGTTCCAAAATAATGAAATACATAACTATAAATCTAACAAAATGTTAATAGTGTCTATATACTGAACACTACAAATGTTGATAACATAAAAACACTTGGATAAAATGGAGTGACACAGGATATTCATAAATTGAAAGACTTATTGTATTGATGATGCTTTTCAACTGTGGTGTTGGAGAAGAATCTTGAGAGTTCCTTGGACGGCAAGGAGATCCAACCAGTCCACCCTAAAAGAAATCAGTCCTGAATATTCATTGGAAGATCTAATGCTGAAGCTGAAACTCCAATACTTTGGCCACTTCATGCGAAGAACTGACTCATTGGAAAAGACCCTGATGCTGGGAAAGATTGAGGGCAGGAGGAGAAGGGGAAGATAGAGGATGAGATGGCTGGATGGCATCACTGATGCGATGGACATGAGTTTGAGTAGGCTCTGGGAGTTGGTGATGGACAGGGAAACCTGGCGTTCTGCAGTCCATGGGGTCTCAATGAGTTGGACACAACTGAGCAACTGAATTGAACTGAACTGTAATAGAGTCAGACACGACTGAAGTGACTTAGCAGCAGTAGCAGCAGCAGTACATAGCACTCGGGGCTTCCCAGGTGGCTCTAGTGGTAAAGAACCTGCACACCAATGCAGGAGATGCAAGAGACACGAGTTACTACATGAAGATGAAGGAGCTAGGAAAAAGGTTTGAAAAAAATTTTTAAGGAAAAAGTGACATATTTTGCAGAAGTTGGACTGTTGAGAAATCAAGCACCAAACTTGGAGAGTTGGAAAACTCAGGTTTTTTATGCCAGCAGGCCCAGAGGTGTTAACACTCCAAGCTCTGAGCCCTGAACAAAGGGGTTACAAAGTTTTACAGACTGTGAATGACATCAGACTATAGTGGGCAATGCTAACTGTTAATAGGCTGGTTTAAACTAGGGATAACAGAGGTTAGGACAAGGCAGGAGAATGTCTGACCTTTAAACAGACAAGCATGGTTAAGCAGGATTAGAGCGGCTGGGCAATTGAAAAAGCAGGGCAAGGGTGAGTGAGATAAGCTTTAGTTTCTAACATTGTTGCAAGTCTCCATTTTCTTGAGACTATGTGATTTACGTGATCCAGGCTTTGCAAGGAGCAAGCTGAGTTACAGAAGCAGAACAAGCAAGAAGTTAATGTAAATTTTAACTTTTTCTCTTCAATATCACTAAATACTGAGAAACACAATTTTAGTGAGAAGAGATGGAAGGAAAAAATCTAAACATCTCCCTGTCTGAAAGTAGAAAATAACCTGCCTCATTTGAGTAAAGTCCAGTTTGCTTAAATAGA
>NW_011495062.1:81178-115269 GCF_000754665.1 Bison bison bison | reverse complement strand
ATGTCCAGTTCTAACTGTTGCTTCCTGACCTGCATACAAATTTCTCAAGAGGCAGATCAGGTGTTCTGGTATTCCCATCTCTTTCAGAATTTTCCACAGTTTCTTGTGATCCACACAGTCAAAGGCTTTGGCATAGTCAATAAAGCAGAATAGATGTTTTTCTGGAACTCTCTTGCTTTTTCCATGATCCAGCGGATGTTGGCAATTTGATCTCTGGTTCCTCTGCCTTTTCTAAAACCAGCTTGAACATCAGGAAGTTTACGGTTCACATATTGCTGAAGCCTGGCTTGGATAATTTTGAGCATTACTTTACTAGCGTGTGAGATGAGTGTAATAGTGCGGTAGTTTGAGCATTCTTTGGCATTGCCTTTCTTTGGGATTGGAATGAAAACTGATCTTTTCCAGTCCTGTGGCCACTGCTGAGTTTTCCAAATTTCCTGTGTAGCATACCTGACAATAAAATAATCTCATATCCTGTCATTTGGCCTTATCGTGCACGCTAAGGCACTCAGTCGTGTCTGACTCTTTGTGACCCCATGGACTGTAGCCCACCAGACTCCTCTGTCCATGGGATTCTCCAAGCAAGAATACTGGAGTGGGTTGCCATTCTCTTCTCCAGAGGATCTTCCCAAACCAGGGATTGAACCTGGGTCTCCTGCATTGCAGGCAGATTCTTTAACCTATAAGCCACAGGGACTTATTAGTTGGATCCTATTTGAAAAAAAAAACAAAGGAATTTGCATCACTAGAGCCAACACTCAGAGTTAGAAGATGGATTCCATACTCTATCACCGATTTACCATATGAATAACATTGGCAAATTAACCTCAGCACCTGCTTTTTTCCATGCATAACATACAAGGAATTATGCCAACATTTCCTATTTTGTGAAGCTTAATGACAAATGAATCTGATGAAAATGTAAAATGGATTTTTAAAGAATAGTGTGAAGCATTTTCTCTAAGTGTGGTCCTTGAGTCAGCAACTTTAGGACAACCTGGTAACTTATTAGAAATGCAAATTCTTACACCCCACCCCAGACTGACTGAATCAGAAATGCTGGTGCATGCTCAAGCTTAAGAACCACTGACATAAGACATTATACAAATATACTCAAGTGCTATGAAACTCAAACTATGCATACCTTAGTCCATGCTGAACACCACAATCTCAGGAAGGGAAAATGTCTTATTTGAAACCAGAAAATCAGATATTTTTCATTGGCATTTTGCTTCTCACAACTCATGAAGCTATCAAAAGCTGATTTTCCTAGAGGAATAATTACTTTCAGAAATATTCAGCACTCTGTATCAGAAGGTGCAGGAGTGATTTCTTTGAGGGAAGGAAAATAGATAGGGAAGTTTTCTTCACTGGTTTGTATTTTGATAAAGCAATTTTGCTTGAGAGAATTGATGTCAGCACACTGACCCTCAGTCACAATAAATCTGTGTCAGTTTACTCAATGAATTATCTCTCTAATGTCAACATTTTCCCCTATACCCAGGTGCTCTTAAATATTATAAATTCCTGCTGCAAAAAAGATAAACAATAAAGACTTACTAGTCGGAGGACAGAGCATAAATGACAAGGAGATAGTGAGGACACTTCTCTCCCTCAGTGCAAAATAATAAACAATACATTTCTATGTAATATATTTCAACACAAGATATGATCAGAATAAATAATTGAAATACACTGCCTAGTGCTTCACTCAATTGAACAATTAGGAAACAGTGACACTGTTAATGTTTTTTAATCTGTATGCTTTCTTTCATTATGTATAATCTATGCAAGGTTATACATAACAAAGTGCTTAGACAAAAACCTGTGCTTGTTGTAAGACTTTGCAGTATCAGGTGGCATTCCTTGGCTTCATCCTTGGGTACTTCATACCCAAATCCCTGTCAAATTAAGCCCCTCTCTTCTCTTTTACAATTGAGATAGAAGATTATCAGTTAGGTAAAATGATGTGTGGCCATGACTCATTACTAGGAACTTAAACGTGACCTTCTTGTCAAAGATTCTTTCAAATGCCATCTTCTACATCTAGTCTTTCATTTGCATGATATATGATCTCTTTGGGCTACATTTCTATTATACTTTCTGCAGCTCTGGGTAAAGGGTTTAACTTATTTCACCTTGTAATGAAGTGTATTGGGTATAGGACACCAGTTACACCATACATCATTTTACATTCTGATATCAGGGATTGTGCATTTTTGCTCTTTAACTCCAACATCACTTAGCACTGTGCCTGGAATATTTCTAAATCTGCCCCAAATGAGAAACTGCTAAAAGTGGACTTTAATTCATTGAATTAAAATAAGCATGCATACGTGACCATCTATTCTTGTCCCAGCATAAGCACTAAACGCAGTCACCTCCACTGTAATAGACTCCTACGCACACATGTCTATGAAGTAAACATCCTTGTGCCCTACAGATTCTAGTATTCTTTATCCTGTGGATTTTACTATGAAAAAAGGCAGACACTGGATAGGAAAAAGGCTGCCTGGGTTGGGAGACTAGAGAGGAGGCAAAGCACAAAAGTTTTCCCACACTATAAACATCGATTCATTTCTAAAATACTTTTCCTTCCTTAAAAGTGTATTTACTAGAAGTTGTTGTCAGGCTGTGATTAAATACATTGATCACCAACTCCTCCCTGTTAACAAGACTAGCAATCAGTCCTTGTAGAGGAGGTCTGATTGCCCCCATTGTGAAGGCCTAAATATTCCAGATGGCTTTGCACAGATTCTTGGGTTTTGTCCAGTCCCATGGACAGCTCCACTTATTCATCCACAATAGCCTGTGTACAAGTGCTCCCCAGAAGTGTTATTATGCATCTTTTGTCTAGCAGTTGTCACAACCCTGAGTATATATTTTTCTCCTCCACTGAGAGAGACAGTGGCATTTTAAGATGCAGCGTCCAACATTTCATGTGCATTAGACTTCTCTCTGAGCCATCACCAAGCTTTACAGCAAGTTTTTTGATAAAGTACATAAAGTGATGACAAAAAAGTAATTTCTGCCAAATCTGAAAAGAATCTTAAAACTGCCATCTTTTTTCTTGTTGTTGTTTAGTGACTGAGAGTTTTATGAGTCATTATTGCTTTTTTTTTTTTTTTAAGTATCATCGCCAATATTAGGGTATCATTGCAGAGGAAAAGAAAGAAAAACATCTCAAACTATCATTGGCGAGGCATGAGATTTTAGATGAGGAAAGAACTGTTAGAGTTTTACTGAAAGTAAGTGTTTTGCTGATGACTGATTTGTTTCAATAGGAGGAAAAGTAATCCCAGAAACCATAGTTACACATAGAATGTTGGCATCCCGTTGTCAGATGACAAAGGCTTATACCCCAGTCACTCCCAAGAAACTCAGACTCTGTGAGGTCAATGAGACTCTGTCCCCTCTAGTGTCTCTAGTTTTTGATGGGAATCAGTTTCCCTGCTGGTTTCGACAAATCAATTTTTTCAAGTATACTTGCAAGACAATCCATTTGTATTGTACTTCTCAAAGTGTTAATAAAGAATCTTGATAAACCCTCAAATAGCTTCCTATAATCCAATCTAACGCTGCTCACACTGGAAATAATAGCAAGGATTTCCTCTGGTAACTAACCAATGGCCATATTTGCAGACACTCCAGGAGTTAAGATGGATTAGAAGATCTGTTAGTCATTCTAACGTTGTGAGCATCAATTAATATCATATGACACGTAGCTGTACATAGTGGCCCTTACCTAGTCAATCTGTTCGTAAATGTGATTAAAAGACTGTGTGCTTTAACCCTGATGCTATTACTAGTGCAACATGTAACAATGAATAAATGATGCCTTCTCCCTACAAAAATTTCCTCTTTAAAATGACAGGTTTAAACAAGATGAGCTCAAGAGTTCTAGAATTCTGTGAAATAGCACAGTTTCTTGTCACATCATTTTAGGCCTCTAATCCTCAGTCTCTTCACTTATGAAGATAATAAAATATGTCTTCTCTACTTCACAGATCAAAGGCAGATTATTAACAGAGCATTCTAGAATTATTTAAGCTAGACAACTCTGTTATGTTTTCTTTTGGCAGAGTTACATGTCATCAAGAGCCAATACTTCATAGCCAAGAAGTATAGGTACTCTTGAGCAGCATCATTATGTATAAGCTATCTTAGTTTAAGGAATTTGATTATAACCTCTCTTGGTATAAATTCCCTCAGTTGTAAAATAAAAAGGACAAGAAAAAAAAAGAGAGAGAGAGAAGGAAGAGGAGAAGAAAGAAGGTGCTATTAAAATCATTAAATGAGAAATCTATCCCAAACACTCAAGCATGGTAATAATTATTATGTCTACAAATGATATCATCTGCCTGGCAGAGGTAAATCAAGAAAACAGGCTACAACAACTAAAACAATAAGAGCAGAAACTGCTTTGGCTGCATTGAGCCATTTCCCATGAACTGGAAACCGTGCAACGTGCTTTCTATGTCTTGTGTCCTCCGTTTCCTTACGCGTGCCCCTCTGACTCCACTTCATTTTACTAATGCCCAGTCTGAAAAATTAGCTCATTTCAGCATTCTTTTGTGAATAACATCCTATGATTAGAGAACAGTCTCATACGTCCTCTCTCATTTGATTCTAGAGGCAATCGAGGGGTTATTTATCTAAGTAATTTTTATTCCCGTTTTGCAGAGGCAGAATATTCAGAGAGACTGCAGAGTCCAACCACATCTCCTGGTTTCAAGTCTGGTCTTCCTGTCGTCCTACCTCACTGTCTCCTGCTGCAAAGACTCTCCGGGTGAGCAAGGGGCATAGGTCTAATTGCTGATAGGCACTGAAATGGAATGGTGCCCCACCGAGGAGGAAATCTGAGTACATGGAGAGCTTGTTTTCTGGCCAAGGAGTTGTTTTATTCATCAAATGCCAGAGGGTTGAATTTTTATGTAAGCTTAGGATTGGGATGGCTGGCCAGAAGAAGGCAAATGAAAACTGCACGAAGTCTGCAGCAGGCTGGGGGTGGGTGGCAGGAGTCTCCCTGCTGACTTGGCCTTTGCTGCACAAAAGAGTAAGCTGAACCTCAACAAGCCTTATGTGCCTCTTAGCAAATCTCATTTGACAAAAATCTAAGTCTTCCATATGAAGGGAAATTCACAAGGCTGCAAAAGCTAGACAAGCTGATCATTCAATTTTTTTTTTTTTTTTAAGAAGGAAATACGAGAAGTAGCAGCTCTCCTTTTTGCTCATTGTTCTTGGAGATATATTTAACGTCCTCTTGTATCTGGACTTTTTCTAGGAACTTGAAAGCCAATATAAGACACACCATATCTTTATGCTCAAATAATTAAATACAATAAGGACCAATGCTGGGCTATGAAGAATAGAAAGAGATAGGCCCAGCTTCAAGGAACTCACATCTAATCAGAAAATAGACACTAATAGCAAACTACAATACCACAAGTACTACTGTGCTAGTAACAATACTACCAGAGACAGACTCTTAAGTATTATCACAGAACTGATTAAGTACCATAAGAGGGAAAAGGTGGGAAGCCTTCACAAAGGAGATGAGAATTTAGGGAGATCAGTGATAATATTTGAATATCAGTATTTCCAGAAAAAATAAGACCCAGAAATGCTGAGGCATTCAAGGGAGGCTGAACAGTGGAGGCAGTCCTCCCACTCTAGAAATATCTTTTGTCTTTAAAATAACATCTTCATGGAAGCTAATGGAAGCAGTGGAGTGGGAAGAAAGTGACTACTGCTAATGTGATACAGCAAAAGCAGAACAGGAAAGCGTTTAAGAGCTGGCACTGGCAATCGACTGCTCCCAACTTCAAATATCAGCATTGCCATTTTTGAGGCTTGCTTAACTCAAGGCAAGTCTCCAAACCTCTGTTGCCTCAACTGCAAGAGAAGGTAACACAACTAACTTAGAGTTGATGTGGACATATTAGTAAGCTTGTTATTAATATGTAAAGTGTAAAAGTGTATAGTATTTAACGGAAGAGAAAGAAGACAGAGCCCTGACTGATGCCCAGGAATTGTGCCAGGAAATAGTGGATGATTAGGTTTATGGGAATAAAAAAGTGGGAAAGAAAAATAGAAATAACTCTATTGGAGTTGAATGGTTTTACTTGATATCCAGGCTTTCGGGATAAATAATGCACAGGTTGTGCATTATTACAGCTAAAGGCCAAGTAGAGAAGAACCGGAATCAGAGGGAAGCATCATCCTCTGCCTATTTTGAGCTCTTCAATGGATGGTTTTGCCTTTGGAACAAAAATGGGCAACGTCCAGAGGCATTTGCCTAAGGAGGCATGGATTTTTAACTGTCCTTTGCCACCTGGAGAAGTAAACTATATCGGGATGCTCTACAGAAGAAGCCCTGCAGATAAGGAAAATATGAAAGACTCAAGAAAGATGAAGATTTCAGTAAATCAAAACTTTATTATTCCTCATGCTCTTACCAATTCTTGAAAAGCTTGGGATTCTCTTGACTCCTAACTTTCTCTCTTAATGACCCCTGCTCCACCTGCTCTACTTTTAAAAGGTGTCCAGAATCTGATCCTAAAGCTGTCCCTTTAGTCCAAGCCACCATCATCTCTCACTGGACTGTGACAATGGTTTCTGAACCAGCCTCCATTTTCTATTCTTTTCCCCCCTACAATCTCTTTTCCATGTAATAGCCAGAGAGATGGTTCAAAATCCTATCAAATCATGTCATTCCTTTGCTCAGATTCCCTCAAAGTCCTCCCATTCACTCAGAGTTGTTTTTTTTTTTTTTTTAAGGTTGCCTGTATGGTGGTTTAGTTGCTAGGTCATGTCTGACTCTTGCAACCCGTAGTCTATAGTCCGCCATGATCCTCTGTCCATGGGATTCTCCAGGCATCAATACTGGAGCGAGTTGCCATTTCCTTCTCCAGGGGCTCTTCCTGACCCAAGGATTGAACTTGGGTCTCCTGAACTGCAGACAGCTTCTTTCCCATCTGAGCCACAAGGGAAGCCCTAAATTCTCTCTTTTCTGTTCTGCCTTCTACTGCTATTCTGGCTTCTTCGCTCTTCCACAAACATGCCAAGCACCCACATCAAGACTCTTATACCTCTTTCTCTCCCTGGGTTGCTCTCCTCCTAAGTAACATCCTGAGTTACTAGCTCACCTTATTCATGCTATAATAAAATAGTAAGGTATTAAGATTAACATGTCCCAAATGAATAATTCTGAAAGAGTAACCAGTCCCTACTATCACTCTCTTCCCATCTTGCTATTTATTCCACAGCATTTATCACCCTTTGATAGATTAAGTATATTATTCTCAATTACCTGTTTCCCCCTACCAGACTGAAGGACTAACACTGTGGTTTGTTCTCTGCTATATCTTCAATGTCTATTATATATACTTAGTACAGTTTTGTTGAATAAATCAGCTTCAGGAAATGAAATGTAATAGACTCACCAACCATGTAATACAAAAATCCATTTTAAGATATTGCTGTTCATTGACTTAATGCTAAAATGAGATGCTAAAAACCTGAAGTGTTTATTAATGCACACATCAATGTGGAATGAAATCTACAACATTAAACACATCCTAAGTTATTGGATTTTACAAACTCTATGTTGCTTTTTATTAAAGGTAGAAGATGAATTGTAAACACCAAGTTGAAATGAAAAAAAAAAGAAAAGAGAAGAAACTGAGCCCTGCTACTTTAAACAGCTACTTCATAAATGAAAAAAAAAAATTTTTTTTCTCCTCATTAAAAGAAATGGTCAAAATTTAATATAGAGTTACGTTGGAGCTACTACTACTACTGCTACGTCACTTCAGTCGTGTCCGACTCTATTCAACCCCATAGACAGCAGCCCACCAGACTCCCCCATCCCTGGGATTCTCCAAGCAAGAACACTGGAGTGGGTTGCCATTTCCTTCTCCAACGCATGAAAGTGAAAACTGAAAGTGAAGTTGCTCAGTCATGTCCAACCCTCAGCAACCCCATGGACTGCAGCCTTACAGGCTCCTCCGTCCATGGGATTTGCCAGGCAAGAGTACTGGAGTGGGGTGCCATTGCCTTCTCTGATGGAGAAGCATACTCATTCATCTCTCTTCATTCAGTACAGTCACTCAGTCATGTCTGTCTCTCTATGACCCATGGACTGCAGCATGCCAGGCCTCCCTGTCCATCACCAACTCCCAAAATTTGCTCAAACTCATGTCCATTGAGTCGATGATGCCATCCAACCATCTCATCCTCTGTCATCCCCTTCTTCTCCTGCTTTAAATCTTTCCCAGCATCAGGGTCTTTTCCAAGGAGTCAGTTCTTCACATCAGGTGGCCAAAGTATTAGAGTTTCAGCTTCAACATCAGTCCTTCCAATGAACACCCAGGACTGATCTCCTTTAGGATGGACTGGTTGGATCTCCTTGCAGTCCAAGGGACTCTCAAGAGTCTTCTCCAACACCACAGTTCAAAAGCATCAATTTTTCAGGACTCAGCTTTTTTTATGGTCCAACTCTCACAACCATACATGACTACTGGAAAAACCATAGCTTTGACTAGACGGACCTTTGTTGGCAAAGTAATATCTCTGTTTTTTAATATGCTGTTTAGGTTGGTCATAACTTTCCTTCCAAGGAGTAAGCGTCTTTTAATTTCATGGCTGCAGTCACCATCTGCAGTGATTTTGGAGCCCAAGAAAATAAAATCTCTTACTGTTTCCATTGTTTCCCCATCTATTTGCCATGAAGTGATGGGACCAGATGCCATGATCTTAGTTTTTTGAACATTGAGTTTTAAGCCAGCTTTTTCACTCTACTCTTTTACTTTCGTCAAGAGGCTCTTTAGTACCTCTTAGCTTTCTGCCATAAGGGTTGTGTCATATGCATATCTGAGGTTATTGATATTTCTCCCAGCAATCTTGATTCCAGCTCGTACTTCATCCAGTCTGGCATTTCACATGATGCACTCTGCATATAAGTTAAATAAGCAGGGTGACAATATGCAGCCTTGACGTATTCCTTTCCCAATTTGGAACCATTCCACTGTTCCATGTCAGGTTCAAACTGTTGCTTTTAGACCTGCATACAGATTTCTCAGGAGGCGGGTAAGGTGGTATGGTATTCCCATCTTTTGAAGAATTTTCCACAGTTTGTCATGATCCGCACAGTCAAAGGCTTTAGCATAATCAATGAAGCAGATGTTTTTCTGGAATTCTCTTGCTTTTCTATGATGCAGCAGATGTTGGCCATTTGATCTATGGCTCCTCTGCCTTTTCTAAATCCAACTTGACATCTGGCAGTTCTCAGCTCATGTACTATTGAAGCCTAGCTTAGAGAATTTTGAGCATTACTTTACTAGCATGTGAGGTGAGTCCAATTGTGCAGTAGTTTGAACATTCTTTGGCATTGCCTTTCTTTGGGACTGGGATGAAAACTGACCTTTTCCAGTCCTGTAGCCACAGTTGAGTTTTCCAAATTTGTTGGCATATTGGGTGCAGCAATTTCACATCATCATTCTTTAGGATTTGAAATAGCTCAGCTGGAATCCCATCACCTCCACTAGCTTTGTTCATAGCAATGCTTCTTAAGACCCACTTGACTTCACCCTGTGTTCTTTATTTGTAATTTATTTAACAAACATGTTAGTCTTATGAAAGCCCTGAAGATTTTGGAAGTGTAAAGTGGCACACAACCAAACTCTTTTAAAATGGTTTCAGATTTAATTTATCATGTGATTGGGGGAGGGGCTGTGATTGAACTCATGTTTCTATATATATTAATGTTTTGACTAAAAGCAACATAGATATTTTTAGATTTTTAAAAATGTGCCAAAAGAAAAATATTAAGGAAACAATAGTAGACGTATTACTTGGATGTGGCAAAAAGTGAAGGTTGTTTGTGAATTACTCAAGTTTGGAAAATGCTGACATACAGCCTTTCACTTTAGCCTTGCAGAAATTCTGTGAAGAAGAGACCATTAATCCCATCTCTCCTTTCAGATAAAATATTAATACTCAGAGAGATGAAGCAAATGACTCAAGGCCTCAGAGCTAAGGAACTACAGAACTGAAACTAAAACCAAGTCTCCCTGACCACACAGTTAGTATCCTTTCCTGTAATCTACCAGAATCAGAGACCTCTTCCATCTCAAAACCAACAGTGGCTGTCAAAGACTAGACCAGGACTGTAAACTGGTAACCCATTATCTGCATCTGGCCCACAGAGGGGTTCTGTTTACCCTACCTGGTATTTTTGATAAATGTGAACTCAAAGGAGATATTTTTTTACAAATCAAGAAATTTCCTATTAAAAAGTATGTATCCTTCTGGCTTCATTTGAAAACTCCAGACAGACAACAAAAGGTTGTCCAAGTCAAAAGTCAACCAGAGTTGAGTCCCGTGGATGTGCACATACTCTATAGAGAGAAGCAGAATCCCCAGCAGCACAGTTTTTGTCTCTGGCTGTCTGTTATTACAGGCATTTTTGAGCACTGAGACCACTGGATTATAGACAAATTATTTTATAATCAATGGGGTTCTAGGTTCTTCTCCTGAAAGTTGAACAGAGACACTGGATGAAATTCAAACAAGCTCAATAACAGGACCACACATGTTTAGCTCAGGACCTGAGGCAGAATCAGTACTAAATAATCACGAGAGTACTGCTTTCCAGTCTATTTTTATCCCCCTGCTATATTAAAAGGGATGTTCTAGGATGTTACAGTATTTCTCAAAGAGTGGTCCATTGATCACTTCCTTCACACTGATCTGGAATGCTTATTTAAAATGAGCATTTTCTAGGTCCCAGGTTGAGATATGTTTGGTTAGATCTTACAAAAGAATAGGGCCTCGTCTCTGGACCATCACTGGAATCCAGTCACTTCCAGTTGGAACTGTGCTTCAAGGGCAACATGAATCGTGTCCTGAAATTACACAATATGCCAGCCCTAAGTCCCAGGACTGTTTTCCAGGATGCCAGAAAAACACTGGAACAAAAGTAAAAACATTTTCAGAAAAGTAAGAAAACTGTGGAAACACACAGATTTCCATGGAGACAGGGCAAAGTCAAATGGAGACAGGTCAGGTAAGTCAAACTAAGTAGTCTCCAGCAGCCACAGATAGCAATTTATCATATACACTAGCAACTGTAAGCGAAGTCTTGGTCCATCAGTCTAATGATCTCATCACAAGGTTAATTCTTCACATCACTTCAAAATCCTGCCTGTGAAAGTCAATTCCCCAAACACCTCTGTCACATAAGTAGAATTATTCTCTATTTGGAAAGAATGGAAATAATTCCAAGGTGACTAAATGTCAATTTCAGAATGGACAGTCAATCCTTCACCAACAAGGGAGGGGGCTCCTCCTCCACCATACCTCAAAAGCCCATGAATGGGCCATGGCATAGCCGGGATGAAGCATTTTGGGATCAGCTGCTAGAAGAGCTGCTGCAAGACCATGAAATTAGACATACATTAAAGGTCCTTCATATCCCTGAGATTCTAGCCTTCCGTTTTCTATCTGAAAAATAATAGAAGTCATAACTCCTAGGATTGGGTGCTGCCAATGTGCTGGCCATGGAATAAATCCCGAACCGGCCTTTCATATACAGATGGAATTCACCCCCAGTAAGACTAGAGGACTAACAAAATGGGTAAGGCCCGTTACTTACTACCTTTCTGTCACATGGCTTTATATCAGTGTCAGCCCTATAGAAGCAGTGAACTTGCTTCTTACCATAGCTATTTAAATATTAAACAATAACAGCCACACGATTTGTTTGCAGTACAGGGAGTTAGAAAGCAATCTTGTTCCGCACTTGTAAGCACCATGAAGACATCTCAGAGGAATACGACCACACAAAGACTGTCAGATAGCATTATGCACAAATTCAGCTTCTGGCTTGAGTGAACATGCACTGCCCCCTTGTGGTCACAAGAGGCCACAAGTGACTGTCCACACAGGACGCAACACCCAGGAAGCCTTGGAAATGGGGTTCAAAGTTGCACATTTGGCATGATTGCTGGTGCTGATTTATGAAGACATGTTTTCCCTGCTTAGGTGGCAATTGCAGGAACTTGCTGCAGTGAATTTGTCTGATGACATAAAAATCCCCAAAACATACACAGCTCCTTTTAGACACGGAACAATCTTCTATGATACTAAATCTTTCATTGACTTATCAGTATTTACTCAATAAATATTTATTGCCTACTAAGAGTAAAGAATTTTTCTGGATATTGAGAATATCTATGGGAAAAAATAGTCTCTCCTCTCACCGTGCTCACTCTTTTGTGCATACTGTGAATATATATATATAGATAGATAATAATCATGACCTTGAGTTTTCTGAATACAAAGTGCGTCAGGTTCACACTGAATCCTCCTCCCCCAGATGTAGAAAAGAAGACAAGAAGAAATGGTCTTGCCCTATGCCATTCTGCCATTCTAAATCATAGACTGTGTTGGAAGGGTTTCAAAAGACCACTCAGTAAATCCTTTCATTTGCAGTGGTAGCAAGACAGAGTTGTGATCAAGACTACAGAGTTTAGGTTCCAATGTCAAGGACTCACATTCTGGATCTACAACGTGTGCAAGTCATGGTAAATCTTTCTGAATCGCCATACCCTATGGAGATATTTAACAGATACCATAAAGTTCAAAATGAACCTATTTTAAAGCAGAAATAGAGACACAGACATAGAGAACAAACATATGGACACCACAGAGGGAAGAGGGGGTATGAACTGGGAGACTGGGAATGACATAAACACACTACCTTATATACAACAGACAACCAGTGAAAACCTACTGTATAGCACCAGGAGCTCTACTCAATGCTCTGTGGTGACCTAAATGGGAAGGAAATCCAAAACGGAGGGGATTGTATGTAAACATATGGCTGATTCACTTTGCTGTACAGCAGAAACACAACAATGTAAAGCAACTATACACCAATAAAAATTTTTTAAAAAGAAGAAGATCAAGAAGTAAAGCGCCCAGCCAAGCACCTGACAGGGGTGTTTTAGGGAGGTGAAGCGGGTAACCCTTCAGAGGCGGCAGCAGAGAGCTGTTCCATAAATGATTCCTCCTATACCCTTGCTTTTCGTTTTTATCTAGAGGGGGAAAAATGTGATTTCCACACAGTTGCAGAACAAACAGAACTGTGACTTTCATTTCACATTGTACTTTTATGTTTTTTTGAAAGGTTCAGATGCGCATGGTCACATCTTACCCTCCTCTCACATATCATGGGAGTGTGTCTAGATGTCGTGCCAGCTTGTTATGAGAGCATGTGAGAATGCTGACGCTGCCCTTAAGGTGACTTACTCAGAACTGGATTCAATAAGTGTTTAAAAAGTCATTCATGCTTTAATAATATTATAAACAATAATTATTTTGTTATTAATAATTGTGTGTGTGTGTGTGTACTCACTCACATCCGACTCTTTGCGATCCCATGGACTGTAGCTCAAAAGGCTCCTCTGTCCATGGGATTTTCCAGGCAAGAATATTGGAATGGATTGACATTTCTTTCTCTGGGGGATCTTCCCAACTCAGGGATCGACTCGCGTCTCCTGCGTCTCCTGTATGGCCAGGTGGATTATTTACCACTAGCACCACGTGGGAAGCCCTTATTAATAATTAGTAAGATTTTGATTATTATTACTACTACTACTTTAAACAGATCTAAAGTGGCCCTTAGGCAACGAAGAATAGACCTAAAATCTATGAGCTTAATTCAAAGCACGTTAGGCTTGCATCCTTTTGGACATTGTCCCTGAGAAACTGATGGCTCATGGAGTCAGGACACAAAATAGAAGTAAAACTGCCAAGTCATCATGAATAGCAAGATCAAGACCACCACAGCTGTGCAGATTCATACTCCTCCTTAGCCTTTAAGGTGGGTGCTTCCATGGTGATATATCATACTATGATGATACAAGCAAAGAACTTCTCATCCATGATTGGCCCCTATGGTTTTTCAGAAATCAAATAATATGTTCAAGGTGGGTGGGAAACAGCATGCTGGTTTGGGTAAGAAATGCAACCTGGATGGAAAGAAAGCACTTGGAGAAAAGAAGGGTATATTTAAGCTGAATTCATCTCATTTTTTGTGCCTTTACAAGTAGTCTACATCAGGAAAGAGTTATCCAGATAATGTAAAGAGATGTAGGGCCATAATCATCTTTAAATAGGAGAAGGGAATAATGGAAGAGCCTAATTACTAACCTAAAATTCCTACTGGGATTCAGTTAAGTTTTGGTTTTAGCCCCATTTTGAGATTTAACCAGCCAGTGACGTGGAAAAGTCCCTTTTTCTCTATAGCCCCCCTGGGATGATTAATCTCTCCCACCTTTATTTCCAAAGTTGTTCAGCTTTATCTTTTTTTGATGACTGAAACAAATGTCTAGGAATCTAGAACCTAGGGGAACCACAGATATTCAATCCCACATTGGAGGGAACCATGAAGGAGGTAATATAGGGCCCTTGACCTTGGGTTTTGGAATCTCTCTTCACTGCTCTCAAGAATCTGGCCCCAGGGCCAAAGCAGAGCCCACCATTACTGCTAGAAAGACGCTGTTGAAGGAAAGGGACAATTGGACAAGAGAGAACAGTGTGTAAAAACTTACTCCCACATTTAAATACATTGCTTAGGAAGCTGGCATCCTCTACATTTCTGGGTTCTGGGTCTCTAAATCTAGTTCATGGCTTAATCTAAAGAGAGCCTTTTTTCAGGTCCTATGAACAGAAGTCTGTTCCTCCAAAATTTATCTATTAAAGCCTCAGTATGGCTATAATGGGAGATATGGCTTTTAGGAGGTAATTAAAGTTCAATGAGGTCATAAGAGTGAGGTCCTAATACAAATTTTTAAAATTAGAGCTTTCTAAGAAGAGAAAGAGAGAAATCTCCATACCCACATGCACACACAGAGAAAAGGTCTGTACGGACATATGGAAAAGGCAGTCAAGACCTTGAACTTGGACTTCCAAGCCTCTAGAACTATGAAAAGTAAATGTCTGTTGCTTAAGCCACCCAGCCTGTGGTGTTTTGCCATGGTGGCCAAGATGATAAAGATACCAGGTTCATCTCATACACTTGGATGGTGTTTTGACTACTCTAAGCACGTTCACTTTTATTTTATGCTCTCATGGATACTGGGCAATTGAAAGTTGGGAGTCCTTGACTCTGAAATGTGGAGACATACAAAGAGATGTCAAGGGACTTACTCGAGTTGTGGAGCAGGTGGGAATCATTGGACCTTGAAGCCAGCTCCACACCCAGCTCTCCTTCCCAGAAGCAGATGCTCCTGTGTTGAGAATCAGCCTCCTTAAACAGTGAGCGTTCTCTCCTAACAAAGGGCTGTGGTGACATGGTGCTAGCTTCACACTGGTCACCTTTCACCCTACAGCATGTTTCTAATTAGTACGAGAGGGAGGAGGGAAAAGAAATGACACTTTGAAGCTGGGCAAAGGGAGGGAGGGAGAGAGACGGATTAATTGCTTCCCAACTGTCAGGACGGTAATTAAATTCAGGTTGTTGACTCCAACCTTGCTTAGATTATGTGAAATAAATCTACGAACGTGTCCACATTTCTGTTGCCTTTTGCTTCTGTGCAGAAGGCAGGGTGGCTTGAACAACCTGTAACAGAGAGAGTGTGCCTTGTCCTTGGCCAGCCACCAGGCCATGCAGCCTCTGGTTGCTGAGCAAGGTTAAGGCTTTCTAACTTAACTTTCAGTGCTCTTTATCAAAGAGAACCACTCAAACTGTATATGCATATAGGATTACCTTTGGAGGGAATTAAACCTATGTATTTTGGAAGTAGTTTTATAAAAAGAGACCCATCTGCTATTCACAAGCTCGGGGAGTTTAAATCATTCCAAAGGGAAGGTGGGTTTTTTGATCACTGATGTTGATCTGCAGGTCTGGAATCCTAGGCTCTTGGACTAGGAATCCTGGGTCCTGACATTCAGTCTCTCTGACTTTGAGTACAATGCATATTTTACCTCTGGACCTCTGGACCTCAGGTTAAATCCCAATCCAATTCAATTCCTTCTGGAAGGATGAGAAGATTAGACTGATTCCCTCCCAGGGCTAATAGTCCTTGATTCTAAGATATGATCTTCCCACTTTCCATGAAAATATGTTCATGTCTAAATATTCTAGGCTTCTTCCCTAATAAAATTGTAGCTGCTAAGTAGCCAGAACTTTTCTCTGGCCTACAGATACCCAGGAAAAGGGAATATTAGCCATGTAAGTAGAACATACCATGTACATCCTCAGTTGCCAAGTCCTGTCCAACTCTTTGTGACTCCATGGTCTACAGTCCACCAGGTTCCTCTGTCCATGGGATTTCCCAGGCAAGAATGCTGGAGTGGGTTGCCATTTCCTTCTCCAGGGAATCTTCCCAACCCAGGAATCAAACCTGTGTTTCCACCAGGGAAGCCCACATGTTGTGAACTTTAATGACCACAGATCTTACCTGTACCTGCTCTCTGATGCCTGGAATTGTTTGGTGAGAAAAGTCTTAGTGCCCTTGGAGTCAAAGTATTAAAACCCCCAGGAGAGGGAACTCAAAGGCCATCTCCCCAAAATGCAGTGGCCATTGGCAGATTCTTTACTTTGCCAAGTGAAGATACTGAGAAATATCTTGTCATTTCTGGACATCTAGGATTGGAGGTGTCAGGAGGACCTGCTGCAAGGGGACAAGAAACAGGTGAGGTGTGCACTATTTTGTCCAACACCAAGCTTGTCTATCAAGCTTTGCTACCAAGATAAAATTGCATTTTTTTTTTTTTTTTTTTTGTCTGTAAGAGAAAGAGGAAGCACACAGAGAAACTAACTTCTCACTGGAAGACTTATGACAATGATGATTCCTACCAGAACTATTACAAACATCTAAGGAGATAAAAATGCAAAATACTTTCAATGGTGCTATTTCAATGGAAAGATAGTGTTAGACATTTGTAAGGATGAACTGAAAAATTACTAACAAAGTGTACAGAGGACTGGATATGGGTCAGAGACCCTGATTAATGCTTTCCCTTCATTACCTCACTTAAACCCCCATCAGCCTTGTAATGTAAACACTATCTCCTCCCCACCATCAGCATTTTTCAGATGGAAGTTCAGGGACATTAAGTCATTTATTCAAGGAAAGCACTGCTGATAAATTGTGAGGCCAGTATTCAAGTAAGCTTTTCTGATTTCAGAAACTTCCTTGTTAATTAACTAAACCCTATAATGTAAGAATGTTCCCCATCACTGGACAGGTCCAAGAGATTGGAGAAACAAGTATCATGAACCCTGAGTGTTTCATTTCTCTTTAAGGTTGGAGCCAATGTATAGAGACTTCTAAGGCTATTCTTAGAGCAGGCAGATTCTACAGACACAGCCAGTGGTTTAAATGCCAGCTGAACTTTACTTCCAGAGCATTCCTTAACATCCGAGCTGTTAAACAGTCAAAGATGAGCTGACTTCTCCAAGAAGACTGTCTTTCTCCCAGCAAGAAAGTACCTTCTATCTCCTTGGTTGGAAACTGAATAAGAAACCCTTGGTGTTTCAGAATGTGCATTTGCTCTTCCTTGTCCTATTACCTGGGCTTCCCTGATAGCTCAGTGGGTAAAGAATCCACCTCCATCTGCCATGGTTCTTTACCTTGCAGGAGACACATATTTGATCCCTGGGTTGGGAAGATCCCCTGGAGAATGAAATGGCAACCCACTTCAATACTCTTGCCTGAAAAATCCCATGGACAGAGGAGCCTGATGGCCTCCAGCCCAAAGGGTCACAAAGAGTTGGACACGACGAAGCACTCAAGCATGCACATGTCTGCTCACAGTCAGATGCTCTTTATTTGGTGCGCTCCACTGTGGCTTATGGTTATCAATCCCCATGCCCTCTCATTAACCCAATTTTCTCTCCCACGACCTGTAACAAAACCATGACTAATATCACTTCCTTGGCTCTGTGCTATGGGCCCTGAATATCTGCCTCTAGTTAATGAGAACAAAAGGTAATTAAACCGCCCAGGTACCATTACTTCTGTGTAAAAGGCTATTGTTAATATTTTTAGAAGCTCTAAGATTAATCTTTATAGAATAGGAAATGTGCCTTTGGATGGAATGAGAACATCCACATCCCCCTAGCTTCTGCTCATGGCCTGATTTTAATAAGCAGTCGTCCACCCAGTATCTACTGTGTGTACAGGCCTGTGCTTAAATTAATAAACTGTAAAAATTACAGAGAGGACTCATTATTTCCCTCATATGGATGGGAAATAAACTATTATTCATAAGTGAATTCTCCTTAATTAAAATGTATTCCTTTGACTTCCCAACTTTTTTTTTCAAAGTAGCCCCTTTTTTTCCTATAAAATTTCTGTAATGAGTTAAATATTTCTTCATCTACTGGAACAGAGTATACATGTAATTAGATAAGCTACTTTTAACTTAAGAGTCAGGCACAACAGTTAGTAAGCGATGCTAGGACACATGAATGCTCCTAGGGATCCGACAGGCTTTTGCCTTCATGTTAAATGTCCCACAGACTGCTATGATTTTGTAAATCTTGAGCCTTTTATGTGTTTATGTGTTTTCTACCACCACCCACCTACACACACATACAGTCACACCAACACAAATATTGTTTAGCTGATCAACTGTTTGAGTCTCTGTCATTAACCATGCATTCTAAATTATACCTCGTATCATTTAAGTTCTAAGAACTAGGTATGGTAGTTTATCTGCACCTGTGGCTGACAACAATTCCTCCCATCGATAGGCAGATCTGTTTGAATCTGAGTCAACCCTATTCTGCTTTGAAGAAGACAATTCCCCAGAGGTGATGATATGCTGGTTCGGACTGCAGGTCTGACAGTTTCTCTTTCACTCTAGGAAGCCAATCTCCATACTGTAAAGAAATTCAGAACAGACGACCAAATGACAAGAGGCCAAGAGAAGAGTGAGGCCTACACAGTGGGAGGCCTTCCAGGGCACTGCAGCCACATTACGTGAGCTCAGCTGACATGAAATAGATCCGCCCAGCTGAGCTCAGGAAACCTCAGATTTATGGAAATAACTGTTCTTGATTTAAGTCACTTAGTTTTGGGTGGTAAGAAATATTTTGAAATCATATATGATGAGAATAAAGCAGCTCTGTGTATACATTTGGGCCACACTATACATTAAATGTATTATATTTAGTAATAGACTCTGATATCTATTTAAATAGTGAGAAAGCAAATTTTCTTATCTTTCTAGCTATGATTATAAAGGTGATGGTAGTAGATGAATGAAGAACTATTAAAAAGTGGAGGAAAGTCTTTTCTCAAAAGGTATCTAAGGAAAAGATGCAAAGGTAAGGCTGAATGTAGTATGAGGCAAAACTGGAAGAGGAGCCTTGTAACGACATCAAAACATTCATGTTAGGAACCAAAATAAAGGGTTAAAAGGGGTGCATAAGAAGATGTAAATAACAAAGGAGCATAGGAGGATTTACAAGGTAGCTGAGAACTTTCTCTGTTAGTGAAAGTTGATCAGCTGTGTTTGACCCCTTACGATCCCATGCAATAGTCCATGGAATTCTCCAGGCCAGAATACTGGAGTGAGTAGCTGTTCCCTTCTCCAGGGGATCTTCCCAACTCAGGGATCAAACCCAGGTTTCCTACATTGCAGGTAGATTCTTTACCAACTGAGCCACCAGGTGTGTTTTTTAAACAATAGAATGTCACCTCTAACCATGAGGTGAATTATACAAGAATAGCTGTTACATCCTTAGCTGGGACTAACTGAAAGTTTATAATTGTGCTGAAAGGGTTTTATAAACTCTCAAAAAGCTCACAAATAAGCTGGAAAGAGTATAAAGTAAGTTACATTCCATTAATTCATTCAACCAATATTTATTGAGTACATCTTCCAGATGATAGGAATACATCATTGAAACGTGCAGCCAAAGAGCCCTGTGTTTTTGAAGATTGCATTCTAGCTGGGGGAGAGAGATACTAAGCCTAACAAGTAGGTGAATTTTAGAAGAGCTATGGAAAGAAACAGAACAGTGATAGATCAAAAGAGCTGTGGGGAAGTGATGATTTAAAATGGGGTGATAAAGACAGACCTCACTGAGAAAGGGGCATGTGAGCACACACAGGAGGAGGTGAAGGAGGGAACCATGTGGAAGTTTGGTAGGAGAGTACAGTGTGTCTAGCCAAGAAAAACAGCTCTTGAAGGGAGCAGGCCTGGCCTGAGTGAGGAGCACAGAGGACAGTGTGGCCAGAGTGGGATGGATGAGAGGCGGCAGCAGGGAGACAAAGCGGCAGGGTAGCAGGGACACACCCTGTTCTTGAGACCATCCTAAGCACTTTGGCTTTTCCTCAGTAAAAGCAGCAGCCTTCGGAGGCTTGAACAGAGGATGGGTAGAACTACTTTTCCAAAACATCATTCAAGCTACCATGCAGTAGCTTGAATGTAGTCACAGAAGAACAAGGGCTAAATCAGTGAATCTATTTAAGAGGTTGTTTACTTGATCCAGTGGAGAATCAATAGTCTCTTAGGTCAGGATGTACACACACATACACACA
Source organism: Bison bison bison (assembly GCF_000754665.1). Taxonomy (NCBI): domain Eukaryota; kingdom Metazoa; phylum Chordata; class Mammalia; order Artiodactyla; family Bovidae; genus Bison; species Bison bison. Next base: position 94,705 of record NW_011495062.1, on the reverse strand, counting down.
GACCCAAGAATGATTAGAATTTTGAAAGACTTGGGGAAGAACTAGTCATGGGGTCATAAATATGAAGTTTCTTACCCTAAGACTTCTGGACCTTGGACAGATACTTGCAAGGTGAGATTCTAGGGGACTCAAGAGCCCTGCTCACCCCAACAGCCTTGTCCTTCTTCGGATGCTTCCTGAAACTTCAGGAAAAAGTTCCTTCTTCCTTAGGATCTTCTTCTTTTTCTTTAGGATTCAATTCCAATTTAGATGTGAATTACCCAGAGGACCTGAACACTACAGATCTTTGTCACTCACACATACATTTGAATGAAGAAACTGAGAAAACTGCTGCTAGATAAAGGGGTCAGGACTTGCTCTGCACATATTCTAAGAGAAACACTTCCTTTTATGCGGAAGCTAAAGAAAAAGTGATTATAAAAGAAAAAAGTGTGACTAATAAATACAATTGCCATTGGCACATGTTGGGTCTCAGAGAAGACTCTTCATTTTGGTCAGAAATTAAAGGGAGGTGAAAGGCAGGGCCTGAGAGAGGGAAAGCACCCTGTTGTGCAGTGCACACTGGAATCACAGAACAGTGACAGCAAATGTGGGGTGTGTGCATGTGTGTACAGAAAGGGATCAAGGGTGTGCAAACAAGTTGATGTGGCAGAAAGCACATGAGTGGGGCTAAAATGCCAGAGGATGTTCTCAAGACAAGTAGTAGAGGCAGATAAGCCAGACTGAGAGATGAGGAAGAGGTTGTCAGGATGAGAGTCTCTAAACTGAGCTCTAAAGAATGAGCAGACATTTAATAGGAGGGAGTGGAGATGGGAAGGAATGTAACACTCCGAGCAAGGGCAAAGCCCTTGAGGTGAAAAAGGGAGATTCGGCTGTTTCAAAGAAATAGAAGAGGTCATTTGCAGAGACATGGATGGACCTAAAGATTGTCATACGGAGTGAAGTAAATGAAAAAGAGAAAAATAAATATCATATATGAATGCATATATGTGGAATCTAGAAAAATGGTATATGCTCTTATTTGCAAAGCAGAAACAGAGACACAGACATAGAGAAAAATGTGACAGATGGACACAAAGAGGGCAAGGGGAGGGGTGGGATGAACTGGAAGATTGGGATTGACACATATACACCATTGATAATATGTATAAAATAGACAACTAATGCAACCTACTGTATAGTACAGGGAACTCTATATTCAGTGCTCTGTGGTGAACTAAATGGGAAGGAAATCCAAAGAGGAGGAGATATACATATACACGTAGCTGATTCACTTTGCTATACAGCAGAAACTAACACAACACTGTAAAGCAATTATATTCCAATTAAAAAAGAAAAAGAAAAGGTCACTGTGCCATGATGGAGCTGGGTCTGGGGATTGGGCAAGAGAAGTAGTGGGAGAAACATGGTCAAAGACTTAAAAGTTAGGGGCAAAGGCAATGGGGGCAATTGAAAAGCTTTCTCTAAGGGACAGTCAGGACTAGATTTATGGTTTATATGACTTTGTCCGTTGCTGTGAGCAGACAGTCCTCTACAGGTATTGACCTGCTGTCATCCAGGAAAAAGATGATGGTGGTCTACAGAGTGAAGACCCCCAAAGTTAAGATATTTAGAAGTACTTAAGAATGTACTCACTCACTACATATGGCAGAGAAGTGGGAGAGGGAACTAGAGATGGTGGCCAAATTTCTTTCTGTAATAAATACATACCCTTTATCAAACTTCACTCAACTCATATTTTTAAAATGACATTTCAGATTTTAAAGATTAAGCAGTATACAGTGGAAAGAGCACAACACAGAGAGTTAGGAAACCTGGATTCTATTCTCAATTCTGCCATAGGCTGTGTAACCTTACCCTGCTACATGAGCTAGGAAATACATTGATCTTTGAAAAATAGAAGGCTTCCGCTTGGCAATGGGAGCCAGGCTGCTGCTGCAGAGGAACCATCTCTCTCTCCCTGACATTCTGGCAGAGGGCCATATAATACACTGATTCCGTTTGGCAGCAGCAAAGTAGTTAATGAAAACTCCTCTTTCAAGATGTGACATGTTCCGCGTGAGCTGTCAGAAGGAAAGTTTACATAATGAAGAGTACTGGCATGGATCAAAGCCATCTGGAACAGCCCAGTTTCCCTTGGGGCATCTTGTGACTGGGGAGTCCTTCTGAGGAAAAAGCAGGGATGAATTCTGGTTCTGTCAATGGCTAACCAAAGGGATTAGCTCATAGGACTCAAAAAGTTGAGATCAGAGGTTTGATTTTTAGGGGATCAGTGAATGTAATGTTTCCTGGTATTTTATTTTTTAGATAGAGGACACAGAATGCATTCATTGTAATTCCAGCAATAAACAGCCCACTGTTTCAAGTTTCTGTCTCTTCCATGGTTCAGGTAACACAAGTACAGAGGTGGCACTCCATTGCTCAAGTCCTCACGAGTGGTTTTGGGTGGGCATGAGACACATGTGAGTCCAAACAGAGAACAATCTCTTTTCTGAAAATTCCATGGTCAAGGTGCTCCCCTCTCCAACCATCCTCTGCCCTCTCCTCACTCTAGATCTGCATCTGGAAAGATATTCTAAGAACCTACTGACACTTCTCCAATGACACTGACAGGTGAAGCTCATGCAGCCAGTGGTAGAATTGAGACTAGAATCCAGATTTCCTGACTGGCACACCTGCGTCCTTTCCTCTGTGTGTTACTTCATCTTTAAAATATGGAAGGGTCTTTTGTAGACATGAGTTGAGTAAGTACATGAGAAAGAGGGCTTATGTCATGATGGAACCAATCAAGGGAACAGGAGAGGAGTGACAGGTCATGACTTCATTATTTGAGCCCTGAAGCCAGCCCTCTCTGGACTTAGCAATAAGAGTCGATAAACTCATGTTGATCTTTAGACCATGATGTGTTACAGTTTGGTTGGTTTTAATACAAAGATTTCTGACTGACACATAGACTCTTTCTCTAAGTCCAAAGACTTTTCTCAAACTAATCCATGATTTTACTAGCACATGACACTGAATGTTAAATGTGGTGCTGTAATAGGCAAGTTGAAAAAGTTAAAGACATTGTTAAATGTTAAAACAGAGGTAGAGGAGAATCCATACTATTCTTGTCTCCATCAAGAAGAGGGGCAAATGGTACAACAGCCTGTATTCTGACTTCAAGATTTGTCCACATTTCATTCACGCTCCCAAGGCACAAAATATGTGGCCTCAGGGTTCCTGTAAGTAAGGGACAGGTAATGCCCCATTCCATAACTTCTCATGGGGCTGCTGGGGGTATGAAATTATATCATATTTGTGAAAGAATTCAGGTAGGTCTAAAGCCTGATACAATGACTGGCTCAAAAGATGTGCTCTTATTTATATGCTTTTAGTATCATGATGAGTTACGAAAAACAACCTGCCAATGTAGAGTACATGAATATGTGTGATGCTGTAATAGGCAAGTTGAAAAAGTTAAAGACATTCAAGGGAATGTTAGCCATGAGATTAAAAATCAGCACATCTATAATGCACGCTGCTATTTTAATGAAAAGTTCTATTTTTACAGAACAAAGCATATAATGACATTTTACATTTTTTTTTCCTTTATCAGTTAGAGGTGATTCCCTGGGCTCCAGAACCTAATGTACCATGATTGTACAGAGAAAAAAATGTGTATGAACATTGCCCCCAGAGGAATCTACATTCTATAATGCAAGTTCCTGACAATTTTTAAAATCAATGAAGCTGACAGAAGTGACAGCTGAAAAACACAGCTATTTGCCAGCACCCCCTACCATGGACATTTCATCTGCATAATGACTGCATCTGCCTTCATAAATCACTTATCTCTAAAGCCTGAATATCTATACACTCAGAAAAGAAAATCCAAACTAAGGACTGACAGCTTTAAAAACAGTCAAGTTATTTTTCAGTCAATTTCTTATCCTTGTCTTTATCTCCCTCATGTTTCCTCCCAAAAGCTTTCAGGAAGTGTTCCCCGACCTCATCAGCTAGCTTCTTTCTAACACTATTAAAACAGAATAGTTTTCATCCTATTTTTAGTCATTTATAATTGTTTACTCTTTTTCACTTTCCTGCATTGGAGAAGGAAATGGCAGCCCACTCCAGTGTTCTTGCCTGGAGAATCCCAGGGACGGGGGAGCCTGGTGGCTGCTGTCTATGGGGTCACACAGAGTCGGACACGACTGAAGTGACTTAGCAGCAGCAGCAACTCTTATTAAAATAACATTTTGGGACTTGCCTGGTGGTCCAGTGGTTAAGACTCCCCACTTCCAGGGCAGTGGGGCATGGGTTCGATCCACAGTCAGGGAGTTAAGATTCCCTCATGCCTTGTAGCCAAAAAAGCAAAATATAAGGGGAAAAAAAAAAAAGCAATACTGTAACAAATGAAATAAAGACTTAAAATTTTTTTCTTAAATAGTATTTAGTTTATTATATGTCTTGCAAGCATGGACCTTGCCTAACTGTTTCAAGAGAAGAAATATTTTCCTAGTGAATCACCTAGTAGAGACGGCAGATGATCAAATGTGATGGGGTGATATCGTGAGGTGCTCTGGCAATTTAATTCTATTAAAAGGCATGCATTAGGAAGTGACCACTGGACTGGAAAACAAAGACCAGGCATGCCTCAGGAGACAGCATGGTACACTTGATGGAACTGACACAGACACTGCCTGATTTCTGCATGACATGGCTCTTGCATCCCCCCAACCCCCAGCCTCCACTTATCCACATTATTCTCACTTAGAAAGCTCCAGCCACTCTTCTTCAGTCCCTTCCACATGCCAAGCAATTCCTTTCTTTATGGACTTTTTCTCTTCTCTATTCCCTAAGAACCTTTCTCTAACTGCTCTTTCCTGTCCTTCAGGTCTCAACTTAAAGGTGGTGATGAGTTTTATCACAGCATCCTTTAAAATACATCCTCTCCCATTTTTTTTTTTCCACTTAGGATCTCATGTATTTCTTTCACAGCATCCAAAATAATTCCCTATTTAAAATGTATTATTTGTTTATTTAAAGATATTTCTTAGTTGTTTATCACTTATCCTAGAACTATGCTGTGCAACTCAAAAGCCACACTAATTTAAAGGAATTAAAAGTGTTGTTTGTTTAGTTGGTAAGTCATGTCCTACTCTTCATGACCACATGGGCTATATAGCATGCCAGACTCCTCTATCCTCCACTACTCCCAGAGTTTGCTCAGATTCATGTCCATTGAGTTGGTAATGCTATCTAGCCATCTCATTCTCTGCTGTCCCCTTCTCCTTTTGACTTCGATGTTTCCTAGCATAAATTAAAAACCCAGTTTCTTAGTCATGCTAGTCATGCTTCAATGCTCAGTAGCCACAAGTAGCTGGTGGTACCCCAATAGGAAGCAGATATAGGACAACAGAAAATTATGATATGGTTCTACAGTATAAGCTCTTTAAGACCGAGTTCACCATCCATCTTGCTTGCTGTGTCCTCTAGAGCCCATCACAATGCTTAGAATGTGGTAAGCACTCTAATATTTGTTGAATACTTGTATGAATTAAAGAAATAGAAGGATTATCCAATAATTACTAGTAAAGACGATCCTAAATTAAGACTAAGAACCAGAATAGATGGTTGGGGCAGATTATTTGGAAATGATTCAAGCCCCGCCTTAGACAGTGTTTGTCATAAAATGCGTCATATGTAATTACTGTTGATTTATGCCCTCCCTGCTCTAGAATATAAGCTCCCTCGGAGCAGGGACTTTTCCTTGTTTGCTGCTGTATTTTCAACACCCTGGACAGAACTTCTCTATGGGAAAAAAACACAGACCATTTAGTTCCTTTTCACAGAGAGAAATGAAATGACAATTTTTAGAGAAGATTGCATGTATTCCCCAAATATCCCACTTGTATCACTGGTCTTCGTAACACCTGCCCAGTTTTGTCAATTCTTTTTGTTTTTAATCCACAGTTCTTCCTTGCTCTAGGTAGATGCTTTAAACCTCCCTGGAAGCAGATGTGGGACTCCCCAACCGAGTCCCACTGCCTTTCTCCATTCCACAGTGTGACCCGCATCTTCAGAGAGTGCCTTGTGCTCAGCCCTCCTCTTTCCATCTGCATCCATACTGGGGTATCCACTTCAATTAGCAATTTGTTAGCAATTCTAACAAATAGCTGTCACCATCCATCTAAGCATGATGGCTGCCAATAGGTTTGAGTGTTCCTTCTCCAAGGTGATATGAGTCCTGAGCAGGATTCCTTGGAGTTGAATTAATTCTGAATCTTATTGATCTCTCAAGGGCCCAGCTTAGAACTCTTCTTCATGAAGCCTTCCCTTCCTTCCGGAATTTTGCCTTTAGTCTAAGCACATTTGAAGGAAATCATTCCTTTGGGTAGCCAAAACCTGCCCAAGTACAGCAAGCACTCTATAGCCCCTCTCCAACAAAGTAATTTCTTTATCCTCTCACCTCTCATGGCAATTTATCTATTCCTCTCCGATGACACATATTACTATCTATCTTGTATTGTAATGATTTATGTCCAGGTCTTATCTCTATCAGGCAGCAATTCATCTTTATATATCATCCAGCCTTACACAGAACAGCATTCAATAAGTGATTTTCACATGAATGAGATGGAGTGCCTAGTGCTGGGTCCATGGTTTGGATTTGAAATTCTTATCTAATAATTTTGTGTGAAATGTTTGTAAGATATAGAGAAGAAAGCAAGTCTTTTTACCTTAGAAATAGGCAATATCAACAGCAACATAGAAAAATTACATGGAATACACAAGGTCTAATATGCTATGATTTTTAAATTACCAAAAGCTCCACTCTAGTCTAAAATTTCACTCATACTGACATATCATTATAAAGGCAATATCTAGGGAAGGAGGAGAAACCATGTCCTGAGAAAGTGGCATGTTTTCATCATTCGATAATAGGTTAGAATGAAGATATTATAGAGACTGTGAGGAAAACAAGCATGATAGCCAAGAAAACAGGAGCATGGCAAGGCAGACAGAAAAGCAGTCAAAGGCAGATAGATGTTTTTTCAGCTAATTACTCTATCCCCAAATGACGGCACCGACCCTGTCATCGCTCCAATGCTCCTTCAGTGTTATGACCCACTTCTGGTTAAAGTACCTCAAATTCCTGCATTGGAGACATATACATCTGAGTTATAACTTTTTATTTCTAAGAGACTCTCATAAATTGTAAAATCCTTTTCAATGGTTAACATACTGAGATTAACAGATGAATAAAGGAAAAAAGCTGTCCACTAAGAAATAAAGTTGAATAACTGGCTCTGTCACCTTTCTGGGGAGCCCTGGTGGCTTCTCCTCAGTTGCCTGGTATGCAAACTGAGTGCTATATGCACACACACACAGACACATGGACAGGCACACATTTATTTTATATAGCTACATTCAATATAAAATGTGTAATATATACAAATAAAGGCTACAAAAGACTGTTCTTTTCATAGAAAATTAAAATGATTAGGCAACATATAAAAACCAACTGATTTATATTTTCTATTTTACATATGGGGAATTTGTGACCCAAAGCACAGATATCTTTTCCTAGAAAATGGTTTTTTCCATTTCCTTTTCTTCTAGTGTAATTTTCCTCTGAGGAATACATCACTTTCACAATTCCAGATTTTGAGACTCAAGAGAAATCATATTTGTTCTCAACTCTCAGATTGGGACTATCCAAGAACAGGGGGAGCATTCACAACATTTAACATCTGGATGGCATAAATATCAGCTGCAGACAACTGTAACTGCCCAGGCAAGAACTGAGCAGCATCTTCTGTGCTCGGGAGTAAACACATTAGCCTGCTCCATTCCCGCTGGTATAGTACAGGTGACTGGTTTAGGAATGGTCAGGCCATTCCTAAAGAGACAAGAGACAAGTCAGGCCAAAGAGTGGAGTGAAGGCCTTGTGGGACTTATCGAAGAAAGACATTCTCTCCCTCTTTGGAGATTCTTAAATGATCAGAGACAACTAATCATAAAGTGCTTGAGACTCGGAGAAAAGCACCAATACAGAAGGAAGAAGAGCTAAAGAGATGGAGAAATATATTTCCTAATAATACTGCTTGTACTCCAGCCAGAATAGACCTGGCACATTTTCAGTATGTGAGCCAACACCCCGCTCTTTTTTGCTGAGACCAGTTTAACTTGTTCTTGCAGACAAATAAGACCTGAATAATACCCAAGATTACCTAGGAAATGTAACAGGGCCAAGATTCAAATCTATGTCTCTTAAGTTTAAATTTTCTTTTCATTACATCAGAGGTTCTCATTAGGGGAGTGGGAGAAGATGTTAGGTGGAGGAACTTTAAAAAATGTACATTTGTTCTTAACACTTCCCTGCCCCCAAGGAAACCAGAAGAAAGAAAGAATGGGAGTGGGGGTAGCAGAAACATGGAGGTGAAAATATAAGCATATATATTTTGAGAAAGGCCCTCCGGTGATTGACAGATCCTTAGTTCTATAACAGCTCTACAATCTCAGGTTGCTTTGTTGCACTGAGTGCCAAGGGCTCAATTATAGTACAGAAGTCAAACTTTGATTTAAAGCACTGCCTTAAGCCTTATGAATCAAATAGCTGGTTTCTGAGTTAGTAACAATGAGCAATGTACAAGGAAATGACCTTCCTAAAAGGAAATGATTGACTTCTCTGGGCACCTGAAATAAAATTAATTTTTAGAATTGTAGGAAATAAGTGCCCAACAGTCATGTTTTTGAAGCAGGAAATTCACCAATGACTACTGGAGGGCTGCTTTGTCTCCTCACAAGCAGAAATGACAAGATCCTCAAAGACATAGAACAAACAAAAGTACCGGGTTTGTCAGCTCCTGTACAAATTTCATGTTCTGGGGAATGTTTACATAATTTTGCTTGAATTGCAATAATGCAGGCTATCTTGTTAATAGTTTTCAGACATAATAAAGGAAGTGATAAATTCTCTTTGAGTATTACCTAGAAAAGAAAACGGGCTTTCGAATACAGACTGAAAGGCTGAGGCAGAGCTTCAGGCCAATTCTGAATATTTCGCAGTGCCTGTTGGGGACGCAAAATTGAGAGCTGTGAAGCCCCGTCTGGATGCAGTAGGAAAGAGGTCATGAGGGATGACTGATGTCCATCACAGCCATAGAAAGGGAAGGCAGAGGTTGAGTGCAATTTACTTATCCTCTCTGATTTAAATCATCCACAACTAATAAAGGCCTGCAGATGTATTTTTCAACTTGTGCAATCTCTTGTAGATACACTCTAATAAATAATCTCATTGGCATCTGGCCATTATTTTTGAGCTAAATAGCAATTAATTGACGTATTTCGAGAAATAACCCTAAAGCTGTGTTGTCTGTGTCTGCCAACTGCATCTCTACTGCCCTTTCCAGGGAAACTTCTCTTTCACTATTTCCTACTATCTAGTATAAGTGAAAAGGATGGATGGCAACTGGTAACTTTCACTCTTAGGGAGAAACACATTTGGGGAAAAGCTGTTACATCAGTTAAAACTGTAGGTACCGATCCCGTTTCTTCTAAGTACTGGTTGTGCATCTTTGTGTTCATCGGTTGACCTTTCTGAGCTTTGGGTTCTTCATCTGTACCACAGATGAAGATGTGGTATGCTATGCTGATGACCACTGGAATAATGTATATGAAAGTGATTTGGATATTGAGAAGTGCCATGTAATATACAAGTGCTATGAATAGGAGCTATTACTAACTGAAAATATTCTAGAGAGCTCACTCTGTAACATCAAGAGATCTTCCGCAATTACAGGCCCCTAAAGCTCTACTGATTTCAATTATGGTTAAGTAAACTCAATCCTGAGTTGGTGATGGACAGGGAGGCCTGGCATGCTGTGATTCATGGGGTCGCAAAGAGTCGGACACTACTGAGTGACTGATCTGATCTGATCTGAAACTCAATCCTCGGAGAAGGCAATGGCACCCCACTCCAGTACTCTTGCCTGCAAAATCCCATGGACAGAAGAGCCTGGTGGGCTGCAGTCCATGGGGTCACTAAGAGTCGGACTAGACTCAGCGACTTCACTTTCACTTTTCACTTTCATGCATTGGAGAAGGAAATGGCAACCCACTCCAGTGTTATTGCCTGGAGAATCCCAGGGATGGGGGAGCCTCGTGGGCTGCCATCTATGGGGTCGCACGGAGTCGGACATGACTAAAGCGACTTAGCAGCAGCAGCAGCAAACTGAATCCTACCACACAGGGTGATAACCCTGGGAAGCAAATATTATGCTGACTCACCTGATGCCTTCAGCCTTGTCACCCTGTTGAGCATTAGTCCAGTCTCCCTCCAGGCTAGTTAGAGCTCTCTTTATGAGCTCCACTTCTGTCTGCCTCCATCCCCTAATAGATTAGAACCTATTCATGTTATAAATTCCTACCCCATTAATCTGATATTCTCCTCACTCCTTCCCAGCTTTCCACTGTTGCCTCAATCTTTGGCCTATAAACACAGGTTCCAAACTCCTCAAACCTCTAACTGTGCTCCTCTTCCACTGAATTATCTGAGCAAATTCAGCAGCCTCCATCTTAGCATCTAAACCAATATTTTTGTCAGCATCACTTCATGATCTTTGCATTTCTATTCCTAAATACTTATGTCCTAACTTTGTATTCTCTTTTTCTCACTCATATCTTTTTCTAAGTCTTTTAAAGTATAAAAATAAGAGGTACTTCACAAGCATTATTTCATTTAATTCTCTTAACAAACCTGTGAGATTTGTAGATGAGAAAATGAATACACATAAAGACAAATAAAACTGTCCAAGGTTACAGAGATAATATGAGATGCAGACAAAATTTAAATCTAGGTCTACCTAACTCAGAAGTCATACTCCTTCCAGAGTATCAGGCTGTTTTCCAAATCCTCCTCCATCTTGCAATTATCTCCATCCTGTTCTTCAGATGATGATTGTGCCAGAAAGGTTTCTAATGCAATCTGTTCATGATCCAAGAAAGATATACCATTGTTGCAAACACCGTCTAAATACCAGTCAGCATTACTAAAGTTGACCGTCGGCCTCTATATCTCTGTGTATAGTATCTGTGGACTTTGAAAAACAATAAGGAGAAAATTATGGGGTCAGTATCACTGGTCACATAATTAGGACGAATAAGACTCTTGCTGGGAAAACCCCATGGACAGAGGAGCCTGCCAGGCTACAGTCCATAGGGTCACAAGGAGTTGGATACAACTAAGTGACTGAACGTACACACGAGACAACATTAAATGCTTCTGTTTTAAAGCTGGAAATGAAGATGCAGGTCAAACCCTTGTGTTTCTCATGGGTTATGTCAGGGGCTTAGAATAGACACTCAATTTGTTCCAAAACTCTGGGCTCCTGGGAAACTACCAGTTTTAAAATTAGAGAAATCAGTTTATTTTTCCAACCCCATCATTTGAGAGAGTGAAATTCAGATCAGAAAGGTCAAGTGGTTTACTTACAATCACTGCAGCTAACACTACTCAAAGTGTCAGACTTGTAATAGAATATAAATCAGCATATATGGCTTCCTGCATCAAGAAAGTTTTGCTACCCCCTGAAAAAAAATCATTTGAACCATATAGTACGCTGAGTGATGTTACTGACTGATATCTGTGCAGGCTCATTATGTAATGCAGTCTAGCACTAAGAAGTTTGTAAACTTGCAGTCCCTTATTTTACTAGCATTGACTGCAGCTAAATTGTTTACACAGGATTGGCAATTCATATCCAGATACCAAACTTAATGCTCTTTCAATTCAACTAGCATTTCCTACTAGGCACTCCATGAAGCAGTGTTCCTAAAAGGCATTTGGTAATAGGTAATACTTTCAATAAGTTTGAAAACCATCCTTCAAGCCCATTTATTTCTTTTTTACACTCCTGAATTTTGGTGGTTTTACTATGTCCATATTCTCCATGACATACAGGACAAAAGAAACTATATATAATTCTCCAAAACTCATTGCTCAAACACTCATTAGAATAATTGATCCACATTTTGGATTAAATGCTACACTCCCCAGGAAGGTTTCTGCTCTACTCTTTCACTCCTGTTTATGAATAAAAGGCTGAATAGCAGAAACCTCTATAACACAGCCAGAGTTCATACAGTTCCAGGGTCAAGATAAAAATGCTGGCAACAGACAAAGCAAGCAAGCACAAACAGCTCATTTCTCCTTTGGGTAGGCTAGAATCACTTCTTGTTGAGTGAGCTGAGAGTCTGTCTACTCTATGACAAGCACTTTGTTAGAAGACAAAAGCCAAAACACCTTGTTACAGGCCTTAAAAGGCTGTCAATGGCAACTACAGAATCTCTATACACAGGAACATTAGGGGAGCAGTTAGGATGAATGCGGGTTTGGGAAGAGTTCAGTGACTTACCCTGAATTTGAGTTTGCATAAAAAAATCATTGTGAGCTGGTATAATTTGTTGAAGGGTAAATTTGGTGGAGTTGAAAGAAATTTAAAGATGACATCTCCTGAGCAACACCTCAGTTCCATCATTAGAAACAGGTCTTTTGATGGAAGAGACAGATGACAAAACATTATAATAGGAAGAGGAGCTCTCTAAACAAGGAAAAGCATATTGAGCTCAGGGAGACCAGAAAAGGGAGTGACTCTGGGGACATTTTTATCTACATCCATAATAGAAAAAAAAATACTTTGAATTACTGTCATACTGACATATGGGGGGAAAAAATAACATGGTATTCTCACTTATGCCCTAGTGAAGGAGACATTGTGTAACAGTCTTTTGGAATAATAATTTAAAAAAAAAACAATGTTCCAGATGGATGCTTTCTGTTCTTATTATCAAAACCTCACTATCAGAACTGGGAACAGAAAATGTAGGTTCTCATACTGTCACCCTTCAACCAAAATGACCTTGAACAAATCCTTTAATATCTATGTGACTCAGCTTATTCATCCATAATTTGGGAAACTTAAAGTACTCAGCTCAAAAATTTCATAATACTCTGAATATTATTTAATAATACTGAGGTAATTTCATAATACTCTTCAATGCCTCTGAGATATTCAGACAGTGATTAAATGATCAGGCTCTTTGCCACTTACTGTTTGTATGACTTTGAAGAAATTAATTAGTCTCTCTTGGTCTTATTTCTCTAATTAATAAAATAGAGATGATAATAGTAATGATAATGCCTATCCCATATGTTTGGAGAAGATTAAATGAAATAAAGTATTTAAACTGGTTAACTGAGTTGCTAAGCACCTGGTTATAGCTCAATACACAGCAGAAATTACCAGCCACACTACTAGTTTTTTTTTTACTTTTTTTTTTTTATTGAAGGATGATTGCTTTACAGAATTTTGTTGCTTTCTGTCAAACCTCAACATGAATCAGCGATAGGTATACATATATCCCCTCCCTTTTGAACCTCCTTTCCATCTCCCTTCCCATCCCACCCCTCTAGATTGATACAGAGCCCCTGTTTGAGTTTCCTGAGCCATGCAGCAAATTCCCATTGGCTATTTATTTTAC
>NW_011495062.1:78212-81078 GCF_000754665.1 Bison bison bison | reverse complement strand
ATGCCTGTTTTTCCATTGCTGCCCTGTAAACAGATTATTCAGTACCATTTTTCTAGATTCCGTATATATGTATTAGAATACCATACTTGTCTTTCTCTTTCTGACTTACTTCACTCTGTATAATAAGTTCAGGTTCATCCAACTCATCAGAACTGACGCAAATGTGTTCCTTTTTATGGCTGAGTAATATTCCGTTGTGTATATGTACCACAACTTCTTGATCCATTCATCTGTTGATGGACATCTAGGTTGCTTCCATGTTCTAGCTATTGTAAAAGGTTCTGCAATAAACAATGGGATACATGTGTCTTTTTCAATTTTAGTTTCCTCAGGGTATATGCCTAATAGTGGGATTGCTGGGTCATATGGTGGTTTTATTCCTAGTTTTTTAAGGGATCCCCATGCTGTCTTCCATAGTGGCTGCATCAATTTACATTCCCACCAACAGTGCAACATTCCCTTTTCTCTACACCCTCTCCAGCATTTATTGCTTGTAGACTTTTTGATGATGGCCATTGTCTGACCAGTGTGGGGTGATGCCTCATTGCAGTTTTGATTTGCATTTCTCTAATAACGAGTGATGCTGAGCATCTTTTCATGTGTTTGTTAGCCATCTGTATGTCTTCTTTGGAGAAATGTCTGTTTAGGTCTTTTTCCCACTTTTTGATTGGGTTGTTTATTTTTCTGGCATTAAGTTATATGAGCTGCTTGTATATTTCACAAATTGATCCTTTGTCAGTTGCTTCATCTGTTGTTATTTTCTGCCATTCTGAGAGTTGTCTTTTCACCTTGCTATAGTTTCCTTTTCTGTAAAAAACTTTTAAGTTTAATCAGGTCCCACTTGTTTACTTTTGTTTTTATTTCCATTGCTCTAGGAGGTGGGTCAGAGAGGATCTTGCTTTGATTTATGTCATCACGGGTTCTGCCTATGTTTTCCTCTAAGAGTTTTATAGTTTCTGATCTTACATTTAGGTCTGTAATCCATTTTGAGTTTATCTTTGTGTATGGTGTTAGGAAGTGTTCTAATTTCATTCTTTTCCATGTAGTTGTCCAGTTTTCCCAGCACCACTTATTGAAAAGGCTGTCTTTGCCCCACTGTGTATTCTTGCACCTTTGTTAAAAATAAGGTACCTGTAGGTGCATGGGTTTATTTCTGGGTTTTCTATCTTGTTCCTTTGGTCTATATTACTGTTTTTGTGCCAGTACCATACTGTCTTGATGACTGTAGCTTTGTAATATAATCTGATGTCAGGAAGGATGTTTCTTCCAGCTCCAGTCTTCTTAGGACTGCTTTGGCTATTCAGGGTCTTTTGTGTTTCCATATGAACTGTGAAATATTTTGTTTTAGTTCTGTGAAAAATGCCATTGGTAATTTGATAGGAATTGCACTGAATCTGTAGACTGCATTTAGTAGTATAGTCATTTTCACAATATTGATTCTTCCTACCCAGCAACATGGAATAACTCTCTATATGTTTATGTCATCTTTGATTTCTTTCATTAGTTTCTTATAATTTTCTGTGCACAGTTATCTTGTCTTCTTAGGTAAGTTTATTCATAAATATTTAATTCTTTTTGTTGCAATGGTGAATGGGATTGATTCCCTAATTTCTCTGATTTTTCATTGTTAGTATATGGAAATGCAAGTCATTTCTGTGTATTGATTTTATATCCTGCAACTTTGTTAAATTCACTGATTAGCTCTAGTAATTTTCTGATACTATTTTTAGGGTCATCTATGCACAGTATCATGTCATCTGCAAACACTGACAGCTTTACTTCTTTTCTGATCTGGATTCCTTTCTTTTTCTTCGGATAGCTGTAGCTAGGACTTCCAGAACTATATTGAATAATAGTGGTGAAAGTGGACACCCTTGTCTGGTTCCTGATCTTATGGAAAATGCTTTCAGTTTTGCACCATTAAGAATAATGTTTGCTGTAGGCTTATCATATATGGCCTTTACTATGTTGAGGTAGGTTCCCTCTATGCCCATATTTTAAAGAGTTTTAATCATAAATTTTGTCAAAGGCTTTTTCTGCATCTATTGAGATGATAATATGGTTTTTATCTTTCAATTTGTTAATATAGTATATCACATTGATTGATTTGCATATATTGAAGAATCCCTGCATTCCTGGAATAAAACCAACTTGATCATGATGTATGAGTTCTTTGATGTGCTGCTGAATTGCACTTGCTAAAATTTTGTTGAGGATTTTTGCATCTATGTTCATCAGTGATATTGGCCTGTAGTTTTCTTTTTTGTTTGTTTTGTCTTTGCCTGGTTTTAGTATCAGGGTGATGGTGGCCTCATAGAATGAGTTTCGAAGTGTTCCTTCCTCTGCAATTTTTTGAAAGAGTTTTAGAAGGATGGGCATTAGCTCTTCTCTAAATGTTTGACAGAATTCTGTGAAGCCATCTGGTCCTGGGCTTTTGTTTTGGGGGATATTTTTGATCACAGCTTCAATTTCAGTGCTTTTAATTGGGTTGTTCATAATTTCTATTTCTTCCTGGTTCAGTCTTGAACATTGAACTTTTCTAAAAATCTGTCCATATCTTCCAGGTTATCCATTTTATTGCCATATAGTTGTTCCTGGCCAAATAGATGGGGAAACAGTGGAAACAGTGCTGACTTTATTTTTCTGGGCTCTAAAATCAGTGCAGATGGTGACTGCAGCCATGAAATTAAAAGACGCTTACACCATGGAAGGAAAGTTATGACCAACCTAGACAGCATATGGCAACCCACTCCAGTGTTCTTGCCTGGAGAATCCCAGGGACGGGGGAGCCTGGTGGGCTGCCATCTATGGGGTTGCACAGAGTTGGACACGACTGAAGTGACTTAGCAGCAGCAGCAACAACAGT
>NW_011495062.1:76939-78112 GCF_000754665.1 Bison bison bison | reverse complement strand
CGCTCAGTTGTATCTGACTCTTTGTGACCCCATGAATTGCAGCACGCCAGGCCTCCCTGTCCATTACCAACTCCTGGAATTCACTCAAACTCACGTCCATCGAGTCCGTGATGCCATCCAGCCATCTCATCCCCTGTCGTCCCCTTCTCCTCCTGCCCCCAGTCCCTCCCAGCATCAGAGTCTTTTTCAATGAGTCAACTCTTCTCATGAGGTGGGCAAAGTATTGGAGTTTCAGCTTTAGCATCATTCCTTCCAAAGAATACTCAGGGCTGATCTCCTTTACAATGGACTGGTTGGATCTCCTTGCAGTCCAAGGGACTCTCAAGAGTCTTCTCCAACACCACAGTTCAAAAGCATCAATTCTTCGGCACTCAGCTTTCTTCACAGTCCAACTCTCACATCCATACATGACCACTGGAAAAACCATAGCTTTGACTAGATAGACCTTTGTTGGCAAAGTAATATCTCTGCTTTTGAATATGCTATCTAGGTTGGTCATAACTTTCCTTCCAAGGAGTAAGCGTCTTTTAATTTCATGGCTGCAGTCACCATCTGCAGTGATTTTGGAGCCCCAAAAAACAAAGTCTGACACTGTTTCCACTGTTTCCCCATCTATTTCCCATGAAGCGATGGGACTGGATGCCATGATCCGTTTTCTGAATGTTGAGTTTAAGCCAACTTTTTCACTCTCCACTTTCACTTTCATCAAGAGGCTTTTTAGTTCCTCTTCACTTTCTGCCATAAGGGTGGTGTCATCTGCATATCTGAAGTTATTGATATTTCTCCCGGCAATCTTGATTCCAGCTTGTGCTTCTTCCAGCCCAGCATTTCTCGTGATGTACTCTGCATATAAGTTAAATAAGCAGGGTGACAATATACAGCCTTGACATACTCCTTTTCCTATATGGAACCAGTCTGTTGTTCCACCTCCAGTTCTAACTGTTGCTTCCTGATCTGCATATAGGTTTCTTAAGAGGCTGGTCAGGTGGTCTGGTATTCCCATTTCTCTCAGAATTTTCAGTTTATTGTGATCCACACAGGCTATGGCATAGTCAAAGGCTATGGCATAGTCAATAAAGCAGAAATAGATGTTTTTCTGGAACTCTCTTGCTTTTTCCATGATCCAGCAGATGCTGGCAATTTGATTTCTGGTTCCTCTGCCTTTTCTAAAAC
>NW_011495062.1:56843-76839 GCF_000754665.1 Bison bison bison | reverse complement strand
CTTGTTTTTGCTGACTGTATAGAGCTTCTCCATCTTTGGCTGCAAAGAATATAATCCATCTGATTTCGGTGCTGACCATCTGGTGATGTCCATGTATAGTCTTCTCTTGTGTTGTTGGAAGAGGGTGTTTGCTATGACCAGTGTGTTCTCTTGGCAAAACTCTATTAGCCTTTGCCCTGCTTCATTCCATATTCCAAGGCCAAATTTTCCTGTTACCCCAGGTATTTCTTGACTTCCTACTTTTGCATTCCAATCCCTTATAATGAAAAGGACATCTTTTTTGGGTGTTAGTTCTAAAAGGTCTTGGAGGTCTTCATAGAACCATTCAACTTTAGCTTCTTCAGCAGACAGCATATTAAAAAGCAGAGACATTATTTTGACAACAAAGGTCCGTCTAGTCAAGGCTATGGTTTTTCCAGTAGTCATGTATGGATGTGAGAGTTGGACTATAAAGAAAGCTGAGTGCTAAAGAATTCATGGTTTTGAACTGTGGTGTTGGAGAAGACTCTTGAGAATCCCTTGGACTGCAAGGAGATCCAATGAGTCCATCCTAAAGGAGATCAGTCCTGGGTGTTCATTGGAAGGACTGATGTTGAACCTGAAACTCCAATACTTTGGTCACCTGATGCAAAGAACTGACTCATTTGAACATGCCCTGATGCTGGGAAAGATTGAGGCAGAAGGAGAAAGAGACAACAGAGGATGAGATGGTTGGATGGCATTATCGACTCAATGGACATGGATTTGGGCGGACTCTGGGAGTTGGTGATGGACAGGGAGGCCTGGCGTGCTGCGGTTCCTGATGTCACAAAGAGTTGGACATGACTGAGCGACTGAACTGAACTGTTCCTAACAGTCTCTTATAATCCTTTGTATATCTCTTATAATCCTTTGTATACTGCACTGTCTGTTGTTACCTCTCCTTTTTCATTTCTAATTTTGTTGATTCAATTCTTCTCTTTTTTTTTTCTTGATGAGTCTGGCTAAAGTCTGTCAATTTTGTTTATCTTCTCAAAGAACAAGCTTTTAGCTTTATTAATCTTTACTATTGTTTCTCTCACTTCATTTTAATTTATTTCTGCTTGGATCTTTATGATTTCTTTCCTTCTACTAAGTTTGGTTTTTCTTTGTTCTTCTTTTTCCATTTGTTTTACGTATAAAGTTAGGTTGTATACTCGTTTTTCTTATTTCTTGAGGTTAGACTGTATTTCTGTAAACTTCCCTCTTAGAACTGCTTTTGCTACATCCCATGGGTTTTGAGTTGTTGTGTTTTCATTGTCACATGTTTCTAGAAAATTTTTTGATTTTCCTTTTGATTTCTCAGTAACCTGTTGGTTATTTAGAAACGTGTTGTTTACTTGCCATGTGTGTGTGTTTCTTACAGCTTTTTTCTTGTAATTGATATCTAGTTTCATAGTGTTGCGGTCAGAGAAGATGCTTGATATGATTTCAATTTTCTTAAATTTACTGAGATTTGATTTGTGACCCAAGATGTGGTCTATCCTGGAGAATGTTCCACGTGCACTTGAGAAGAAGGAGTATTCTTCTGCATTTGGATGGAATGTCCTGATGATATCAATGAGATCCAGCTCATCTAATGTATCATTTAAGACTTGTGTTTCCTTATTAATTTTCTGTTTTGATGATCTGTCCATCAGCCTGAGTAGGTGTTAAAGTCTCCCACTATCATTGTGTTACTGTCAATTTCTTCTTTTATGTCTGTTAGTGTCTCTCTTATGTATTGAGGTGCCCCTATGTTGGATGCATAGATATTTACAATTGTTACATCTTCCTCTTGGATTGATCCCTTGATCATTACATAGTGTTCTTCCTTATCTCTTGTAATCTTCTATAGTATAAGGTCTATTTGTCTGATATAAGGATTGCTACTCCAGCTTTCTTTTGCTTCCCATTTGCATGGAAAATATTTTTCCATCCTCTTGCTTTCAGTCTATATGTGTCTTTAGGTCTGAAGTGGGTTTCTTGTAGACAGCATATATATGGGTCTTGTGTTTGTATCCATTCAGCCTGTCATGTCTTTTGGTTGGAGCATTTAATCCATTTACATTTAAAGTAATTATTGATATATAAGTTTCTATTGTCATTTTCTTATGACAATGGGTTTGGGGTTGATTTTGTAGATCTTTTTTCTTCTCTTGTATTTCTTGACTATATAAGTCCCTTTAGCATTTGTTGTAAAACTGGTTTGGTGGTACTGAATTCTCTTAACTTTTGCTTCTCTGAAAAGCTTTTAATTTTTCCATCAATTTTGAATGAGATCCTTGCCAGGTACTGTAATCTTGGTTATAGATTTTTCCCTTTCAATACTTTAAATATATCCTGCCATTCCCTTCTTGCCTACAGAGTTTCTGCTGAAAGATCAGCTATTAAGCATATGGGGTTTCCCTTGTATGTTACTTGTTGCTCCTCCCATGTTGCTTTTAATATTCCTTGTGTTTAGTTTTTGTTAGCTTGATTAGTATGTGTCTCGACATGTTTCTCCTTGGGTTTATCCTGTATGAGACTTTGTGCCTTTTGGACTTGATTGACTATTACCTTTTCCATATTGGGGAAATTTTCAACTACAATCTCTTCAAAAATTTTCTCATACCCTTTTTTTTTCCCTCTCTTCTTTTTCTGGGACCCCTATAATTCGAAAGTTGGTACATTTGATATTCTCCAAGAGGTCTCTGAGACTATCCTCAGTTCTTTTCATTCTTTTTACTTTACACTGCTCTTAAGAAGTTATTTCCACCATTTTACCTTCCAGCTCACTGATTCATTTTTCTGCTTCAGATATTCTGCTATTGATTCCTTCTAGAGTATTTTTTGGAGAAGGCAATGGCAATCCACTCCAGTACTCTTGCCTGGAGAATCCCATGGACGGAGGAGCCTGGTAGGCTGCAGTCCATGGGGTCGCTAGGAGTTGAACACGACTGAGCGACTTCACTTTCACTTTTCACTTTCATGCATTGGAGGAGGAAATGGCAACCCACTCCAGTGTTCTTGCCTGGAGAATCCCAGGGACAGGGGAGCCTGGTGGGCTGCCGTCTCTGGGGTCGCACAGAGTCGGACACGACTGAAGCGACTTAGCAGCAGCAGAGTATTTTTAATTTCTGTAATTGTTTGTCTCTGTATGTTTATTTGTTAATTCTTCTAGGTCTTTTTTAATTGATTCTTGCATTTTCTCCATTTTGTTTTCAAGGTTTTTAATCACCTTTATTATCATTATTTTGAATTCTTTTTCAGGTAGTTTGCTTATTTCCTCCTCATTCATTTGGACTTCTGTGTTTCCAGTTTGGTCCTTTATTTGTGTAGTATTTCTCTGCCTTTTCATTATTATTTTTTTTAACTTATTGTGCTTGAGGTCTTCTTTTCCCAGGCTTCAAGGTTGAATTCTTTCTTCCTTTTGGTTTCTGCCCTACTAAGGTTGGTCCGGTGATTTGTGTAAGTTTCTTATAGGGTGAGATTTCTGCTGAGTTTTTGTTTTTCCTCTGATGGGCAAGGCTGAGTGAGGTAGTGATCCTGTCTGCTGATGATTGGGTTTGTATTTTTGTTTTGTTTGTTGTTTAGATGAGGCATCCTGCACAGGGTGCTACTGGTGGTTGGGTGACGCCAAGTCTTGCAGTCAAGTGATTTCCCTTGTGTGAGTTCTCACTATTTGATACTCCCTAGGGTTAGTTCTCTGGTAGTCTAAGGTCTTGGAGTCAATGTGCCCACCCAAAGGCTCAGGGCTTGATCTCTATTTAGGAACAAAGATTCCACAAGTGGTTTTTTATGGCATTAAGTGAGATTAAAACAAATATCCAAAAGTGAGAAACCAAAGATGAACCCCAGACAAATGGCAGTTACAAAATCAGGCAAATAATAATTAAAATAATGAATATACATATATACCTATACACCCATGAGCAAAGTGAAAACAGTCCAACAAAAATACAGTAGATTGATCCAGCGTACAAAGGAAATTAAAAGTTATATTTACCAGTTAAGAACAAAACTAACTAATACACAAACTGGAAAACAAAACTACAGCAAGGTGCCAAGTTGGGAATAAAGCAATGAAAAGAAAAAAAAAAAACTAACAAATATGTTGAGAGGAAAGGAAAGAAAGAAAAGAAAGAATAGATATGCAAAGTTAAATAGAGGTAGATGAAGATTTATATACATTAAAGATTAACTGCAAGGGGAAAAGAACAGTAGGAAAGGCAATCAAAGGAATAAATGTAGAAAAAAGTAATAGTTTCTTTTAAAAATTAAAACTTAGAATTATAAAAAAGAGAAAGAAAAAAAACAAACAGAAGAAGAAAGAAAACAGGGGTAGGGAAAGGAAAACTCCATAGAACTGCAAAAGCCCAACGTAGAGGCAAAGGTTTATAGCAACAACAACAAAAAAAATGTGACTGAATATATACATATACATATACACCCATAAGCAAAATCAAAACAGTCCAACAAAAATATAGTACAATAGATTGGTCCAGCGAACAAACAAAACCAAAAATTATATCTATTAGAAGAAAACTAAAGCACAAACTGGAAAACAAAACTAAAGCAAGGTGCCAATTGGGAAATAAAGCAATAAAAATAATAAAATGTTATTAATAACAAAATGTTGAGAGGAAAAGAAAGAATAGATATGCAAAGTTAAATAGAGGTAGATAAAGATCTATATACACTAAAGAGTAATTGCAAGAGGAAAAGAAGAGTAGGAAAGGCAAACAAAGGAATAAATATACAAAATATATAATTGGTGTAAAAAATTAAAATTATAAAAAAGAGAAAAGAAAAAAAAAATGGAAGAAGAAAGAAAAAAAAAAAGGAAAACTCCACAGCACTGCAAAATCCCAACATAAAGGCAAAGGTTTATAACAACAATAAAAAATGTGGCTGGAAAAAAAAAGGCTCAAATGCTGAATTAGATTTCATAGTGCCAATAAAATCGACAACTACAGCAGAGGGGGAAGAAAAGAAGAAAAAAAATAAAAGAAAAAACTCCAAAAGAATCTACAGAACAAGTCAAAACATAAGAATAATAAAGGTTTTTCTTGAGTCACTGCTATCAAAGTCCTTTCGCTCGCTGGGAGTCACAGTTCACCTCACCTCCCTAGGATCCCCTCCAACACTGTGCTGATCTCTGGACCTGCTGTGGGAGCAGCTCAGATTCTAATCCAGTCCTGCTCCTCTGTATTCTTGCCTCCAATGTCCACAGCTATCAGAATTAGTGAATTTTCTTTTGTGGGAGCTTTCAATTACATTTTATATATTCCATAGACTCAGAATCTGCATAATTGATTGTGTGGACTTAATCTGCAGCTTGTGCAGCTGGTGGGAAGGTTTTGGGTCTTCTTCCTTAGTCACACTGCCCCTTGGTTTCAACTGTGGTTTTATTTCTACCTCTACATGTGGGTCGTCCACTGGGGGTTGCTCCTGAAGCTGCCCTAGTGAACTTGGGTTTGCCCCTGTGAGGGCCAGGTGTGGAGGTGCTGCAGCTGCTTGGTTTGCAGGGGTTCTGGCAGCACCAGGTACTCAGGGGAGTTGGCAGCTAGGGCAGCAGGAAACATAGTGCTCTAGAAGGGTATGGCAACCAGTATTGGCCAATACGCTCCAGTATTCTTGCTTGGAGAACCACCCCTCCCCACCCCCCACACCCTCCGACAAAGAAGCCTGACAGGCCACAGTCTACAGGGTCACAAAGAGTCGGACAGGACTGAAACGACCCTGTATGCACAGATGCAAGACTTTTTTGCCTGTGGCAGCTCTGCCCCAGTGAGAGTTGAGTGTGAAGATGGTGAAGCTGGTTTGCTTGCAGGGACCTGGCGGTGCCAAGTGTGCAGGGACACAGACTGCCTCCGGTGCAAGAGTTATGGCCCTATCAGAGTCTTTTTTCGAGCCTCTTGTAGCTGGTGATCAGAAGGCCTCTTTGGCCAGTCTTTCTCTGTAGCTCCACCCATTCAGGCACTTAGAGGGCTCCCTTGCCTGGGGTCCTTCTCTGCTGTTCGGGGCATCAGGCACATAGATGGGGCCCTCTGACTGGGTTCCTACTCTGTAGATTGGTGGGTCAGGCACTTAAAGGGGCACCCTGGGTGGGGTCCTACTCTGTAGACTGGCCATCAGTCACTTAAAAGAGCACCCTAGGTGGGGTCCTACTCTGTAGTTCAGTGAGTGAGGCATTTGATGAGTCAACCTTTCTATTATTCAGCTGCTGATGCTGGAGTGTAGGGAGAGTGAGGCTATGGACTCAGCAGCATTGCCTTGCTTCCATAGCTGCCTGGCTTTCCTCCATAGGCATTTTCCATCACAATCTCCTCCCTCACCTCCTCTCAATCCATCTCCCCAGCAGCCTTCGCCCTGGGATCGCTCCACACTCTGCAAGCTCTAGCTCCCAGCTGTTGTGCCTTCCAGGGGAGCCTTGTTCCTGTCCGGGGCATGTATGGCTGTGGCAAGGACTGTCTGATTCTCATTCCATTTAGGCTGCCACAGATCAGCTGTTTTACTCTCAGCCTTAAATGTTTCTCCTCTGACTCAGACAGTTGCCCAGATGTGGGGATCGGACCCCTGCTTCAGTGCCCCCACCCGCCGAGGGCAGGTCCAGTCCTACTAACACTCCTGTTTTCCCCTTAGTCCCTGCGTCCTACCGAGTTTTGTGTGGTTCTATACATTCTTTTCTGCTGGTCAGGTCTTTCTGTCAGCTCTCAGCTGGTGTTCTGCATGCACTTCTGTGTCTGAAGATGTATTCCTGATGTATCCGTGGAGAGAAATGTGCTCCATGTCCACCTCCTCCTCCACCATCTTGTTCTCTCTGTTTTTATTTATTTATTTTTTAACATTTTTCAGTGTTCATCATACTGTCTGGCATACAGTTTCCAGTGAACAGCTGCTGAGCAGGGCATGTCCCAGGTCTATATTCAGCCATTAACCTTATTTTGATTTCTTGAGCCTAGTTCTATACAGAAAATTTATTTGTTCAACAAATACTTGATGTATTACTTATTAAGTGCCAATGCATACTCCTCTGGGCACTTGAAAAATATTAGCATATTTAATATTTCCACAACCTTAGGAATTAGATGTGATAATATCTTCTCACTTTATAATTGAGGAAACTGAGGCACAACAAGGATAACCAGCATGCCCCAAAACATGGGTCCCCAGCCTCTGGGATGTAATACCTGATGATCTGAGGTGGAGATGAAGTCATAACAATAACAGAGATAAAGTGCACAATACATGTAACGCACTTGAAATATCCCCAAACCAGCCCCAATCCTGTTGGTGGAAAAATTGTCTTCCACAAAATCAGTCCCTGGTCCCAGAAAGGTTGGGGGCCCTGCCCTAAAGCATGTGTCAACAGTTAGCTCCTGCTAGGGCTAGGCTTCGGACCCAGGGAGCCTGGCTCTGGAGTCCACACTCTTAACTACCATGCTACATTTCCAGTCTTATATTTGACCTCTGTGACTCACCCTTTCTAGATAGTTCACTGTCCTCCTCGCATCCCCCAAACAGTCCAAGCTGATTGGCTCAATCATAGCACTATGCTTCCAACCCCACCTCCCACCCCCTGCCAACTTCTTCCTAACCCATCGAGTGGCATCTCCCATTCCTACACTCTATTTACCTGAATCTAAGATGCTGTTCAAGATTTACAGTCCTCCCCACCCCCACGAAGAAGTCAGTTTTCCTTCTGCTCACTCTAATTTCTCCTCAGTCCATTCCACTTGCAAGTAAGGACGATAACTTGTCTTCTTTCCTCCTATCCCACTAAACTGTAATTACTGAGAGAGTAGGACCCAAAGGATTCTTTTGCATTTGTTTCTCGGGAATGACTCTCTTAATGCCTTAAGACAGCCCCAGAAAATTCCTCATGATTTGAAGCATTAGGATGCAAGGCACATACTCCGTCTCATTTTTCTTCCTCTGAGCGTATTTGGAAACAATGGATAAGGCAGTCTCATTTGACAAAAGCTAGTCTAGAGTGACATCTGGTGGTCATTTCTCAAAAGATCACACATGCTCACTGTTCCTTAAATGTCACAACTGTGCTACCCATCAGGACAGCAGGAAGAATCCGGTAAGACCAGGTAAACAGAAAGCCCTCTATACTCAATCATAAAAGCACAGGGCACCTTCCCTCAAGATGGGAGACCTAGGGTGCTAAGGCCCAGATTTAGAGAAAGAAGGTAAAGTCTCATATTTCAGTCCTGTCTATTCACCCCTAGAGAACAGGCAAGCTTCTTCCACTCTCTGGGCCTCAGTTGCTTCTGTTTTTTTCCCAATTGGGATTAAACTCTAAGTACTTTTCTCTCTTAGGGCTTCCCTGGTGGTTCAATGATAAGGAACCTGCTTGCCAATGCAGCAGACATAGGTTTGACCCCTGGGTCAGGAAGACCCCCTGGAGAAGGAAATGGCAACCCACTACAGTATTCTTGCCTGGGAAATCCCATGGACAGAGGAGCCTGGCAGGCTACAGTCCATGGGGTCACAAAACAGTTGGATAACACTTAGCAACTAAACAATAATAACAACACTTTTCTCTCTACAAAATAAGAGTATTGCCTATAAATAAAAACATAAAATCCTCCTAAATTCCCAGGACCAAGGAAAGCTGGTAGTTACAATCTCCTATTTAAATACAACTTTGCTTTAACAAAAAATCATTGGAGTATGCTGCTGCTGCTAAGTCGCTGTCCAACTCTGTGCAACCCCATAGGCGGCAGCCCACCAGGCTTCCCCATCCCTGGGATTCTCCAGGCAAGAACCCTGGAGTGGGTTGCCATTTCCTTCTCCAATGCAGGAAAGTGAAAAGTGAAAGTGAAGTCGCTCAGTCTTGTCCAACTCTTAGCAACCCCATGGACTGTGGCCCACCAGGCTCCTCCGTCCATGGGAGTTTCCAGGCAAGAGTACTGGAGTGGGGTGCCATTGCCTTCTCCAATTGGAGTATAGTGACTTTATAATGTTGTGTTACTTTCTGCTGTATAGCAAGGTGAATCAACCATACATGTACTTATACCCGCTCTGTTTTGGATTTCCTCCCCACTTAGGTCACCACAGCGCACCTAGTAGAGTTCCCAGCGCTGTGCAGTAGGTCCTCATTCATTCTCCGTTTTGTACATAGTAGTGTATATGTGTCAGTCCCAGTCTCCCAATTCATCCCACCTCTCCTTTCCCCCTTTGCTGTCCATATGTTTGTTCTCTGTGTCTGTAAATACCATTTCTCTTAACACTAGTCCTTAAAAAAAAAAAAAATGAACCAAAAGAAAGAAGCTAAAGGTATGTTCATAAAAGTAGTAAGAAGAGTACCACTCATACCCTTAAGAGTATAGGGGTCAACACAAGCTGTGCTAAGTATTTTTCTTTGTGTTGCCTCACACTGCTGGATACAGACAGAGTGCTTAGAACACATCACCAGCAGGCAGTAAGTCACAACCTACGTATTTTTTTCCCGCAGGAGCCACTGAGAAAGGGGGAGGGACCTCACAAAAGCCCCCACATTGAGACACACATCATAGGCATCAACATTGGAT
The DNA here is from genome assembly GCF_000754665.1 of Bison bison bison. Lineage (NCBI taxonomy): Eukaryota > Metazoa > Chordata > Mammalia > Artiodactyla > Bovidae > Bison > Bison bison. The sequence goes on along the minus strand of NW_011495062.1, from coordinate 67,315 downwards.
TAAGAACTCTGCCTGCCCTCACTTGACTGTGCTTCCCCTTCCCCACAGCCCTTCTGCCTCCATACAGGAGCGAGAAGCAGCCTTGTAAGTGAACGACCTGGAATGGAAAGACAGAGGAGCAGGTGGCAAAGCTAACCCACTGTTTCCCAACTTTTCTGCTGGAGGCACCACCCAAGAATGAATCAAGCTTAAACTGGAGGAGGGGTCAAGTCTGAAACTGGAAGGAACACTGATGCTCTGATGTTAGAATGAACGGATTTTTTTTTTTTTTTTAGCCTGGAAAATGAGACTATTTATTATTATTTTTGAAAGTGACAGAAAAACTATAAAACATACCCAATGTATTGTCAGGGACATCAAAAAGAGATCTGACATGATACAGAGGGACAGCGATGGAGAAAAAGATCAAAGTGGTTTTCTGTTTGAGAAGGACTTATCCTATCCAGTTCACTCACTAACCCATATTCACTCTCTGGACTCAGTAGAACAGCCCATTTTGAAAGACAACTAAGCAAAAGCAAAAACCCACCACAAAACCTCTGAAAGAATGGAAGAGGCATGAAATGCAAGAAAACAGCATGCTCTAGCTGCTTGTCTCTGTCAAGGAAATTAAATAAAACATAAAGGCTCTGAAACAGGAAATAAATCTATAACACACAGTGAAAAGAAAGCTAGCAGAGTAAAGGAATGCAGATACTACGTGAACTCTCTAAAATGACAGGGAGTTATCCACAGCAGATTTGGCATTCACGAAAAATAATGAGTTGGTGACACGAGGGCAGGCTTGAGAAAAACCACATAATGCTGAAGTGGAAAAAAAAACTAAGGTGGTAAGAGAAAATCTAATATATATTTTGTGAAAGATCATAGAGGGCTATTATATTAAAATTGCTCTCCCTGAAGAGGAGAAAAAAATAGTTGCAACAGAAAAAAATTATTCAAATATACTGGGGGGAAAAGTAATTTAAAAGATGAGTTTATCTGAAGGTCTAATGAGTTTCCTATTTTCCAGGAAATTTTAATAAATACTATCACAAGTATATTCTGATTGAGTTATATTTTAAAATTAAAAGTATCCTACAAGAATAGGGGACAGAAGGAGTGGCTATTTAAATAGGAAATATATATATATATATATATATATATATAATAAATAGGCCCTGACTTCTCAGTCTACATGCAAGCAGTTAAGAGCTATGTCAACATAGTTTGGAAAGGGAACTATATATTTAAAGAATAGCCCATCCAACAAATTTTTCAATATATATTTTTATATATTGTATATATACATTCATATGTATTTCTATATACACACACACACATATATACACATTCAGATTTATGTGTTTACCCTGAAATGGTCTCCTGAATTCCAAACTCATTCAAGTTCTATCCTGTATCTCCCCATGATCATCTGATAGATGTTTCAAAAGTATAATTTCTAAAACCAAACTTCCAATCTTCTCCTGAAAACTAGGTTCCAGTTTTTCATTTAGGTAAATGAAAAATGCATTTTCTAGTTACTCAAACAAAAAGACAAAAATAGTGGAGTTATCTTATATTTCACACACACACCCTTCTCTCTCTCTCTGAGTGTTTGGAAATTACACTGGATCTACTTTGAAAGCACAGCCCAAAGCAAACATTTCTTACTACCTCCACTGCTATCACCAATTCCACCGCACTAGCATTTCTCACTGGAATTATTAGAATAGCTTCCGACTGTCTCTCTGCTTTTATCCTTGCCCCCATACTGTCCATGCTTAGGGTGATCCCATGTTTCCTCATCTAACCTACGACACTGTGAATGTGAAAGAGGCCAGGACAACAGGCATAAACTAAGACTGTCCTGCACAAGCCAGTGTGTGTGGTCACCCTATCTAAACACTGCAGCCAATATGTCTTTTTAAAACAAAAGTCACTCTCTGTGAGTCCCCTGCTCAGAGATTTCTCAGCTCACTTGCTGTAGAAGCCACAGTGCTTCCAGTGTCCCAGAAAGCTTCCCATGATCCAGCTCCCTGAGGCTTCTCATTGCCTCCCTGCCTCCACATTGCCTCCTTTTCTCCTTCCCCATTTGTTCCAACCCCAAGTTCCTGCTTTTTCTAGAAATTGTCAGGCACATTCCTGCATCAGAGCCTCTGTCTTGGGGTTCCTACCTGGAACACTTTTTCCTCCTGCATTTCAGCTGTATATATTACTTTCTCAATCCCTTCCACTTTTTGCTCAGATATCACCTTCTCAGCAGAACATCCTGACAATCCTATTTAAAAATGGTAACCTCCTATGTTATTTCTTTCTCTATTTTGCTTCACTCAGTATGACAATCTCTAGGTCCATCCATGCTGCTGCAAATGGCATTATTTCATTCTTTTTATGGCCGAGTAATATTCCTTTGTATATATGTACCACATCTTCTTTATCCATTCCTCTGTTGATGGGTATATAGGGGTTACCATACCTTGGCTGTTGTAAATAGTGTTGCTATGAACATTGGGATACATTCTTTTGGACCATGTTTTTCTCCAAAAACATGCCTATGAGTGGGACTGTAGGATCACATGATTTTTTTAGTTTTTATTTTTTAAGGAACCTCCATACTGTTCTCTATAGTGGCTGTACCAATTTATATTCTCACCAACTGTGCAGGTGAGTTCTTTTGGAAGTAATGACATAAATATGAAAAGAATTTTAAAAAGAATAGATTATAACCGAATCACTTTGCTGTATATTCAGAACAATCACAACATTGTTAATTAACTATACTTCAAAATAAAAATTTTTTAAAAACATGGTAAACTCCTACCCCAGTCCCCCCATGTCTCTCCCCTTGCTCATTTTTATAGCACTCATAACCTACATATATCCTACATAATTTGTTTATCATGCTTTTTGTCTTCTCCCATCACTGTCCCATTAGTTCCATAACAGCAGAATTTTATGTTTTTGTTCTTTCTCTGGTCTAATACTCATGATATGGAAGAACGTGGAAATAAACAAACGCTATTTACTCTGAGCTTGCTAAGCCAAGTGTCTTGGCCACCATCACTGAGTATTCACGGAGACTTAAAGGTGGGGAGAGGACTGGGGAGGCTTTATAGTGCCAAGAAAGAAGATCTGAGATGTGCCCTGATTGGAAGCTGTCAGCCTGGAGAAGCTAAAGTAGTCTAACTATTGATAGAAGTAGGCATCCACGTGATCAGTTAGGGATTTCTTTGGAAGGAATGATGCTAAAGCTGAAACTCCAGTACTTTGGCCACCTCATTCGAAGAGTTGACTCATTGGAAAAGACTCTGACGCTGGGAGGGATTGGGGGCAGGAGGAGAAGGGGACGACAGAGGATGAGATGGCTGGATGGCATCACTGACTCGATGGACGTGAGTCTGAGTGAACTCCGGGAGTTGGTGATGGACAGGGAGGCCTGGCGGGCTGCGATTCATGGGGTCGCAAAGAGTCGGACACGACTGAGCGACTGATCTGATCTGATCTGATCTGATTCAGCCTTCTGTGTGGATTCTAAGTTGGAAGAGGGACAAATACTAAGGATATTATGAGTTACTAATCAAATCCTTAGCATTTGGGGCCAGTTGTTACACAAATTTTTGTTTGCCTTTCTGGAGATAGGCAGAACATGGCTTCCTATAAGTCTGACTCATAGCAGGCTGGCTTCTGGGCTGGTTAATGGAGACAGGAAGGCTGATTTCCTGGACAGATTGCTGTAGATGGTGGGTCAGAGTTCTGTTTTTGTATATGGTCAGGTCATTGCCCATTTGTGCATTCAGTCTGTCAAGCACCTAGCATAGGATAGGTGCTCAATTAATATTTGCTGAGTAAATGAATATCACCTTATTTCTATACAATTTCAAAATTTGTAAAACAAAATAATGCTTAAAATGAGAAACATACATGATAGAAATATGACTAAACACAGTGATAATTATATATTATCTGAAATAAGGATAAACCAAAATATAATGAAGTTCTGATACTAAAGCAGTCAACATGCTATTTGTATCATAGATGTGATGATAAAAGAGAATTTCTTTATAATGATAAATATTCCAATCTACTAAAAAACTAAGCTGCCGTCAATCAATTGTCTAGCACTGAAAGATATAGTACTGACATACATAAAGCAACCTCTGGAAACAGTGAAGGAAAATTTACAAAAAATCGTTGGAAACTACTTATCTCATAAAACTTGACATTTCAAGTGAATAAAAGTAAATTATTATTAAGGGAATTTTAACAATATAGTAAACAAGATGAAATACACTCCTTAAAGTATCAATATAGCATTTTTAAAAATTGACTGCCTAATATGGCACATGGAAAAACTTTTTTAAAAAGCTATAAAGCAGGAAAAGTACCAGCTTTATTTTTTAATCTTTGCAATAAAAACGGATATAAATAATAAAAAGCAAAAGCCAAATAGGAAAAGCAGCAGCAGGAACACTGGAAGTTTATAAAATGTAACTGAACAACTTAGAAATGCAAATCTCTCTCCTAACAGCTCTTATATCACAAAAGAAATAAAACTTCAAGTATAGACTTTGCATCTAGCAATGTGGTGCACTGGATTTTTTAACAAGATCTGGATAAATTATAACCAACATGTTTGTTAGTTCATTGCTAAGCATTCAAGAAAATAAAGGGATGTAAACAGCAACAGCTTGCTGAAATCAGAGTCCTAAACTAATATAAGAGCCATGGCTGCCCTCAAAGCTAATGGAAAAAGACAATGGGAAACTCTAAACCCTTACATAGTTTGATGGTAAATTCTTGGCTTGGCTTCTTAGCCTGGAGAGGCTTTTCAAATCCTTGTGAAAAATCTAATTCCTTGTAAAAATCTAAGATTCCTTGTGAAAAGTTATAGCAGAGTGTATATGGTCAGTGACTATTTCTGCTGCTCTTAAGTAAACAAACAGGCCAAAGTTAATGAGACTAGACTAATTCTGCAACAAGTTAGTCTTAGTATGATTATCTTTGATAAAAATGAAGATGATCCCTAGAGAAAGAAACGGCAACTCATTCCAGTATTCTTGCCTGGGAAATCCCATGGACAGAGGAGCCTGGTGAGTTACAGTCCATGAGGTTGCAGGGTCGGACATGACTGAGCATGCATACAGGCCCTTGTAAAGTTCTGGAGTTGAACTTAGACTTCCCCATTAAGCCAAGAACCACAAAGCAGTGTTACATGCTGAAAGAGTCTGCCTACCAGCAAAGGGAAAGTTCTAGGAATCCTGGCTGCAATATCTCCACGTTCAAAATCCTTTGAGAATATTAACTCCTAGCCTGCTCTCACCTGGGTCTAGAGTTAAAGCAGATAGCATCCGCCTGGCCAGGAAAAGCCCAAGCCAAGAAAATAAAGGACTCCCTGCTCCGCAGCACCTCCTGGTGTCTAACAGAAGCAAATACAAGTACGACATGAACCCAGACCCTATCTTAGGGTCTGTGATATTCTGTGATCAAGTTCAATGCTAAATGTGCTCATTAAAATATAAAACAAAAAAATATAGAAACCATAAATGAGAGTCAGCAGATTTTGACCCCAGAGGATTTCAAATATTGGAATTATCAATAGACAGAATATATAAATCTCAATATAATAATTTTTGAGAGCTATGAGATGAAATAAAAGTGAATAAGAAAATGCAAATTTAAGAAAAAGATTTTATGAGTAGAGTGGCAAAAGGATGCCATAGGAGCCCACGCAGGCATCTTGACAGAAGGGACACTGTTCCTTTTAGGTCAGAGGGTGGGATCACAGGTGTTTGGTTATTATTATGTACCATAACACACATCCAATATTACGAATAACCTTTGTTTCAAATACTGCATGAAATGCAACTTGAATACTTAAAAATTACTTTAAGAATATTTGTGCATATTTTGTTTCTTCCTGAAACCTCATAAAATATTTCAAATATTTTTAAAGGTGTAAATCAAGCCACAAGAACAAAAAGAACAGGAGAGGTAAAACAGGTATACAGAGGAGGGTAGATGCTTCCTGGAGTTCTCTAGTCTCCCACACCAGCCCCTCCAGCCCAGCAGTGCTTCTCCATCTGGCTGCTTCCAACTCCACTTTCATCTTCTACTCCCAGAAACATACCCCACAGCCTTTTAATGCTGGCTTCCCCTTATCCTGCCAGACTACACTCTTGCACAGCATCTTTTTAAAGAATAACTCTGTGCCTTGACATCTATCATGGGTTTTGTATTTAGACTGATGGATTCATCGCTTTGTGTCCTCTGAAGGGACTTCAATTAGATCTAGACTACTTGCTCTTTCCCAGGCACAACTCAAGCACCAGGGCCTATTTCCTCCGGCAAACAAATCAATCCCCTTTCTTATTCCACAAACTCAGGCAAATGCTTCTTCCCTTCATCCATTTTGGCAAAGTCCTAGAGGTTTATCCTTTGGGAGGGTAAACAGAAGGTTCCTAAACATAGGCACAGTTCAAAGCAGCGATACCACAACATAACAGGGGGATTAAGCACCATGTCCATCAAAATATGAAAAATCACAAGACATGGCACCTCTAGGTACAATGCAATGTGAGTGGGTTGCCATTTTCTTCTCCAGGGGATCTTCCTGACCCAGAGATCAAACCCGGGTCTCTCACACTGCGGGCAAATTCTTTACTATCTGAGCTATCCAGGAAGTCAACTGCAGAGCACTTAATCAAAAAGAAGGATTTAAAAATTAGAGAGGAGAGATGGCTTTTCTGTTAAAAAGAACAATTCAACTACAGTAGGCTTCTTAACAGCAAAAATTGAAGCCGAGAGTACATGTCAATCTAGAAATATGCACCTGATAAAACTATCTAAAAATAATGTTTTCAGCAAATACTTCTGAGAGCTTGCCATCAGCAGAACCTTAAGAAATTCCCAAAGAGTAGTCCCAATTCAAGTCCCCAATTTCATGATTGTGAAAAATTACAAGAGGACCTAGATAGAAGTTCTGAAGTTTTTCTAAAGGGAGAAAACAAAGTTGATAAATGTCAACATATAAACTTTGTATTAAAATAATATCAGTTGTCAGCTTCAGAAAATGATAAACACTAGAAAAACTGCATTAAATTGGGTGTGGTCAGAGATAAAATACTCTAAGTCCCTTGCAATTTGAGTAGAAAAGATTAATAAGCTAGCTAACCTCAGATTTTTAATTATGTATTACTGAGACATTGAAATAAATAGAAACCATGGGGATTTATCATTAAGTTGTAATTTCCTCCTTTTTCCTGCTCAATGGGTAACCTTTCTCTATCTCTGAAGGAAAATTCTTCTGGTCACCAAGACTTTTCTTGTCACTCTTAGATAACAAAAAGTCAGGCAATCCTTAAAACATAACAGTATATCATATATATATAATTTGTCTCAGTTCAATAACCAGCAGTTTCCAGTCACATGTAGTGGTGAACACCTTAATCTTTACATCAAAGTGGGTTTCCTTCCCCCTTCCTGATTCAACTCTAGATTGACTGCACTTTGGTTGTGAATGACAGGGTACTATGTTCTTCTCTTTCCTCTGTGGATCCTTCTTCTTTTCCAGACTGCCAGTAGTTACTATTGAATAGTTATTGCCAATAGTTACTATGACTGTTGAGTTCCAGCATCCTCTGCCCCTTCTTGGTGTCAGAAAACTAACAGTCTGGCCTACTCTGTCAGGTAGAACATTACGAGCATCTCCTCTGGGAATCTGATGACTGTAAGAGGAAAAACCTTAAGATATTCACATTTTGGGGATACCCCCATGAAAACACTTCCTCCAGATTACCCTCAGTAAAACCCTCTTTGGAGGAACACCAATCTCACACCCAAAATTCCCCTCAATTTCAGGTGCCCTAGTCTTAAACAAGAAAAAAACACCAAGGAGCACAAACATCTTAGAAAATCATTTTTAGAAGCCCCCAATATAGAATTCAACCAACAGAAAGCCAAGAAATAAGAAGTAGCTTAAATAAAATGATAACGGTATCCATCCCCCACCCCAGACTTCCAGCACATTAAAAGCAGATTTTTCATCGATGAAACATGAATAGTACATGAAAAGGGGTATGTTTCTGAAAACCAGAGTTCTTACATATTAAAAAAGATCAGCAGAAATTTCAGCCTCACCATAGGAATAGAAAATAAGTAAAGGGAAACTAGAAAATAGAGCAATAGAAATAGAAAATAGAGACAGGGAGAGAGCTCAGAAAGCATTGACATGCATACACTGCTGTATTTAAAACAGATAACCAACAAGGACCTACCTATAACACAAGAAACTCTGATCGATATTATGTAACAATCAAAATGGGAACAAAATCTGAAAAAGAATAGACACTTGTATAACTGAGTCACTATACTGTACACCTGAAACTAACAGGACATTGCTAATCAACCATGCTCCAATACAAAATGAAAATTAAATGGATAAATAAAACCACTTTGGCAAAATTTACTTCTCAGATCCACAGATCAGTTCCTCTCCATCTTGAGCACCTTTTAAATGATCATGACATCCATCTAGTTGCTCAAATATTTATTCCTGATTCTCTATTTTCCCACTTCTAATCCATCAGAAAGTCCTACCAACTCCATCTGCAAAATTTATTTTGCCTTTGTCTCCTCTTCCATCTCCCTACTGCTGTCCTAATCCTAGCCCATCTCCACTCACCCAGATTGCAGGATCAGCCTCTCAACTGGTCTTGCTCCCCTCTTGGTCTTCTCCAACTAAGGCACCTTTTAGAATATAAGATTATGTCATCCCTCTGATTACAACCCTTCAATTACTTTCTGCTACTCTTAAGATAGGGCTTCCCTGGTGGCTCAGACGGTAAAGTGTCTGCCTGCAATGTGGGAGACCCTGGTTCGATCCCTGGGTCAGGAGGATCCCCTGGAGAAGGCAATGGCAATCCACTCCAGCACTCTTGTCTGGAAAATCCCATAGATGGAGGAGCCTGATAGGCTACAGTCCATGGGGTCGCAAAGAGTCGGACACGACTGAGTGACTTCACTTTCACTTCACTCTTAAGATAAAACTCAACCCCATTATAAAAACTGCAATGAGTTCAAGGGATTTTGTAGCTGATGATGGGGAGAAGTGACCACAAGATGGAGCAGCACAACAAGCTTTATTTGGGTGATGCTTGGACAGACAGTGGCTTCCCTTCTGGCTCAGACAGTAAAGAATCTGCCTGCAAAGCAGGAGACCCGGGTTTCATCCCTAGGGAATGCAACCTGCTCTAGTATTCTTGCCTGGAGAATTCCATGGACAGAGGAGCCTGGTGGGCTACAGGACTGAGCGACTAACACGTTTACTTTCTGACAGTTTGAATGGGGGGAAGGGATGGAGGTAAGTCCCTCAAAGTATGAGACCATTCCAGTGGCCACCACATGGAGGAACACCAAACAGAGGGGAAGAAGACAAGATATTCTTGGGGGAGGGGACAGAAGGGGCTCACAGGTCTAGGTGATCTTGCTCAGTAGCTCAGAGGGGTCTGGGTCAGAACACTCCAAAGAACAGCAGAGGCTGAAGGTCTTGTATAGCTCAGGAGGTTATCATGCTTATGACCAGCTGATGTTGGGTGCAGTCAACAGCGTGTGCAAAGTAGGCAAGCTCTACATGGGAGTTTGGCTATATGATCCAAAGTCCCCATGTAACCTTGGTCTTCTGTAAACCTTCAAGGTATATTTAAGTGTTGATTTTTCAGTTGATTGTTCCTTTCTTGTGTTTGTTCATTCACTCATTAGGCATCTGCTTAGTAATAAGCATTTTTCTCAAGCAGGAAACACTGGTGTGAACAAGGCAGATACAGTACTTCCCTTTTAAGTTCGTATAGTCCAGTAGGCAATGAAGGTAACTATTCATCCTATACTAGGTGCTGGGACCAGTGTACTGCAGGATATCATGGCAACGTACAGAAGGGTCACCTACAGCAAGGCCAGAAGTCAGGGCTGCTTTTCAATAACAGTGAATCTCAGCTGAAACCCATGCCAGACACAGGGTGTAGGGGTGTTGCTGGGATGGGGGTTACAAAGGGGTCGATTCCAGAAGAGCCTGTACAGAAGCCTGGTCAAAGAATACATATAAAGAAATGGATAGAAGGTAAAAATTAACAGGGAGTGGTGTGGCCTGGTCTGGAAGGCAAGTGGTGGTTGGAATAGCAAATGCCTCTTAAACCCCATTAAAGAAATGAGAATTCTAGGTACTCAACCCAAGTGCACCGTGAAAAGCCACTGGAGGGGTGTCAGCAGGAGAATCGCATGGGATGGATTACTCATCCACGGTGTGAAAAATGGATGGGAAGGAGCCGTGCTAGAGGCTAGAAGACGTGTTAGGAAGCTGTTGTAGCTATTCTCAAGGACAAAGACGATGTCCTGCGTTAGGGGTTCAGCATGGGGAACATGTGTACACCGGTGGCAGATTCATGTTGATGTATGGCAAAACCAATACAATATTGTAAAGTAATTAGCCTCCAATTAAA
>NW_011495062.1:55406-56743 GCF_000754665.1 Bison bison bison | reverse complement strand
AAAAAAAAAAAAAAAAAAAGGATGGTGAGAAGAAACGCTCTGAACAAACTCAGGAGAATTTTGTAGAGATTCAGTAGAGCTTCAGATTGATTCAAAGGAGCTTGGGGAGTTCTATCAATAGGACTCTGTAGACTTGAGTGGTGAGGGAGAAACAAGTCCAGGATGGTAAGCCTTTCACAGCTGCCCTTCTCACTGAGCTGACTCCTCGACACTATTGCAACCCACAGATCACCTTCACCCCAACGCTAGCAACAGAGCTACCCACAGAGGGCAGTCTTAAGCCCCACCTCACATGCAAATCAGGAAAGAGGTATGATCTGTTAGGCATGTATTATATCATCCCCGTATGTTAACATATATTCTCAAGTGTTGGGATTCTATACGTTCAGGTGTTTTCATATTAGACAACTATCAGAACCAAACACTGAACACCCCAATTAAATATAATCAACACATTTTAGAACTTGGCTGAACCTCAGAGGCAACATGGTTTGATATTAACTGATTCCCAGGAACAGTATGTAAACCACAGAACAAGGTCTGCAACTCAGGTTCCTAAATCTGTCCATCCCAATTGCTTCACTCTATCTAGCAGAATTCAAGGGATCATAAGGCTTCAAAAACTGACTAATGGGTTTAAATCCAAACTCCTGTAATTACTAGTTTTGTGATTTAGTGAAAGTTATCAAAAACTTGATGTCTATTTACTCAAATTAAAATGAGAACTATAATACCTACCTCAAAGGATGGCTATGAAATTTAAATGAGATCATATGTAAAATTAATCAACACAGCGACTAGAACAGTAACTGCAATACATCAAGGTTAGCACCTACCATCACTGTAGTTGCTAATACTAACATCATCTTTTATTACTACTTTAATTACTCTTCATTAGTAATTACTCTATGGCTCAATTAACTCTATCTCTTATAGAGATAGTTCAATTAATTCACTTATCCTTTCTACTTCCTCTTTAAGTCCAAATGAGTTCAAACAGATACTGGTATTCTGGATGAGCTCTATAATTCAAACTTTTTTTTTTCTGTTGCTCTGAATTTATCCTCTTCTATGATATTCTTTCTGTTATCTATTCATATCTTCTTCATATTTGAAAACTCATGTCAGTTCATAGTGTTTTAGTGACAATTTCCCTGTGACCTCACCCTCTGGGTTTCCTTCTCCTTCCATTTATAATTTACAATTCAATATTGAGTCATTGCATCTTGCATTTTTTTTCCTGAGGACAACAGCCATGTTTTATTCTTTAATATTCTCTCTCTTCTTCTCTCTCTTCCCCTCCCATCCCTTCTCCATCCCTTCTTCCCTCCCTCCCT
>NW_011495062.1:53892-55306 GCF_000754665.1 Bison bison bison | reverse complement strand
CTCTCTCTCTCTCTCTCACGCACACACATACTAGAAAATCTCCGTATATTTATGGCAATCTGAAATCACTTTGGTAAATAAATTCAGATATTCAGGATATTAACTTGCTGACTAATCTTTGCTAATTTATTTTCTCTACTATGCCTCTCCTAGTTATGGACCCCACTGTAGTCTAAATATGTGGTCCACATCCAAAACATTGAAACGTTTTTCTTATTTAGGACAACTGAATAAGATTTCAATTTAGTTATTTTTAATCAATCTTTTCTGTGGTTGCTCTATCAAAACACATTTTCCTTACCTCCACTAGATGGCACCCACATCAGTCCATTAATCTTGGAAAACCAATAAATAAATAAATAAATAAGGCAATAAAAAGGACTGATGTAGAAATGGCAGTATCCCACAACCAATTAGATGAGACACATACATATGACATAGAGGAAGTAGTAAGAGGATGTGTGTATGGAATTTAATACAATAAAAATGGCTCCAAGTTTTTGTTTTTTTTTTTTAACAAAACTAGACACACTCATTCTGTATAATCCAGCAATTGTACTCCTCAGTTTTTACCCAAATGAGTTGGAAATTTATGTCTACACAAAAACCAGCACATGGGTGATTACAGTAGCTTAACTCACAATGGACAAAATTTGGAAGCCCCCATGATATTTTTCAGTAGGTGATGGATAAACAAACTATGAGACATTCAGACAATGAACATGATTAATAAAAAAGTAATCAAGCCATAACAAGACATGGGATAAAGTTAAACACATATTACTAAAAGAAAAGCATCTTAAGAGTTGTATATTGTATGATTCCAACTATATGACACTCTGGAAAAGACAAAGATATGGAGACAGCAAAGGGTCAGTGGTTACCAAGTTTTGCAGGGAGAACGGATGAATATGGCAGAGCACAGAGCATATTAGGGCACTGGAACTATTCTGTGTGATACTGTGAAGTTGGATACGTGTCATTTTCATCTGCCAAAACCTATGGATTAGGTAACTCCACTGAACCCTAATGTAAACTGTGGACTTTGAGTGATAATCACATCATAGACTGTAACAAATCTACCACTCCAGTGAGATGCTAATAGTAGGGGAGATTATGCATGTGTTTAGGAAAGTATATACAGGTACCTTCTCTTCAATTTTGCTGTGAACCTAAAATTTCCTGTAAAAAAATAAGTCTATTAAAAAGAAAATGCTCTAAGACATTGATTCTTTGTATCCATCTTCCCTCTAGTGTGGTTCATCCAAATGCTCAGCCCAATAGATTGATCACATCAGGACTTCTCTTGGTCACTCATTTCACCCATTAGGAAATCCCACAGCCCCTGTCTCCAACCATATACTCAGAATCTGATCAGTTTTCACTCAATCCACCCCCCTCATCTTGGTCTAAG
>NW_011495062.1:44821-53792 GCF_000754665.1 Bison bison bison | reverse complement strand
CTCAACTGCATTATTGAAAGTGAAGTCACTCAGTCGTGTCCAACTCTTTGCGACCCCGTGGATTGTAGCCTACCAGGTTCCTCTGTCCATGGGATTTTCCAGGCAATAGTACTGGAGTGGATTGCCATTTATAGCCTTAAACTAGTCCCCTTGCTTCCACTCTCTTGTTTCAGTCCATTCACAAAACAGGAGTCAGGATGAGTACTGTGTGAGCAGAAAATAGACCATGTTACTCTTTATGTTAACCCTGCCCCACTGGCTCCAAACTAATTAAATAAAATCCAAACTCTTTACTACATGGCTCACAAATCCCATACTGTCTTGTAATTGCCTCCCTCTTTAAAGAGGTTCATTTCAATGGTTCCTCTAGGCCTACTGGCCTCCTCCTATGATCAATTTATTTCTACTTCAGGGTCTTTGCACTTACTCTTTTGCTCATTGCATATATTCACATGACTAATCCTTTCTAATGATTCAGGTCTTAACCAATTTGACCTCTCCACAGAGGTCTCATCTTTATACGCTAGGCAAGGTGCCCTATGGGGCTTTTCTACTGGCTCAATGGTAAGGAATCCGACCACAAGGCAGGAGCCACAGGAGACTGGGTTTTGATCCCTGGGTCTGGACGATCCCCTGGAGGACAGCATGACAACCCATTCCAGTATTCTTCCCTGGAGAATCCCACAGAGGAGCCTGGTGGGCTACTGTCCATGAAGTTGCAAAGAGTCAGACGCAACTGAAGCTACTTAGGACGCACGCACGCAAGGTGCCCCATCCAATGGTTCTCCATCTTATCGCTTTGTTCACTTTCTTTATAAATTAATGACCACCTGACATTGTACTTCATATGTCAATCATCTGAATCCCCACAGTAGAATGTCACGTCCATCCACGTGATGGACAGACTATAAGGGGGCTGTAGTAAGCCCCACTTTCTGTACTAATTCTTGTGTAATCCCCTCCCCTTGAATGTGAGTTGTACATATTCCTATTAGAATACAGCAAAGTTGGTTTGATGTCAACTTGGGGATGATGTCGCAGTGGGCAGCTGCGATGGCACACAAGCGTGGCTGAGAGGCGTTACCCCATGTCCAAGGTCAAGGGCAGCAGCCAAGAGGAGCAACCCCACATCCAAGGAGCAGTGGCTGTGCAGGTGCAGGAGGGCCTAGAGGAACTACTCCATGTTCAAGGTCAGGAGGGGCGGCGGTGAGGAGATACCCCTCGTCCAAGGTAAGGAGCAGTGGCTGTGCTTTGCTGGAGCAGCCCTGAAGAGATACCCCATGTCCAAGGTAAGAGAAACCCAAGTAAGATGGTAGGTGTGGCGAGAGGGCATCAGAGGGCAGACACACTGAAACCATAATCACAGAAAACTAGTCTAATCACATGGACCACAGCCTTGTCTAACTCAATGAAACTAAGCCATGCCATGTGGGGCCACTCAAGACGGGCAGGCATGGTGGAGAGGTCTGACAGAACGTGGTCCACTGGAGAAGGGAATGGCAAACCACTTCAGTATTCTTGCCTTGAGAAACTCATGAACAGTATAAAAAGGCAAAATGATAGGATACTGAAAGAGGAACTCCCCCGCTCAGTAGGTACCCAATATGTTACTGGAGATCAGTGGAGAAATAACTCCAGAAAGAATGAAGGGATGGAGCCAAAGCAAAAACAATACCCAGCCGTGGATGTGACTGGTGATTGAAATAAAGTCGATGCTGTAAAGAGCAATATTGAATAGGAACCTGGAATGTTAGCTCCATGAATCAAGGCAAATTGGAAAACGTCAAACAAGAGATAGCAAGAGTGAATGTCGACATTATAGGAACCAACGAACTAAAATGGACTAGAACGGGTGAATTTAACTCAGATGACCATTATATCTACTAATGCAGGCAGAAATCCCTTAGAAGATATGGAATAGCCATCATGGTCAACAAAAGAGTCCGAAATGCAGTACTTGGATGCAATCTCAAAAATGACAGAATGATCTCTGTTCGTTTCCAAGGCAAACCATTCAATATCACAGTAATCCAAGTCTATGCCCCAACCAGTAATGCTGAAGAAGCTGAAGTTGAATGGTTCTATGAAGACCTCCAAGACCTTTTAGAACTAACACCCAAAAAAGATGTCCTTTTCATTATAGGGGACTGGAATGCAAAAGTAGGAAGTCAAGAAACACCTGGAGTAACAGGCAAATTTGGCCTTGGAATACGGAATGAAGCAGGGCAAAGGCTAATAGAGTTTTGCCAAGAGAATGCACTGGTCATAGCAAACACCCTCCCAACAACACAAGAGAAGACTCTACACATCGACATCACCAGATGGTCAACACCGAAATCAGATTGATTATATTCTTTGCAGCCAAAGATGGAGAAGCTCTATACAGTCAGCAAAAACAAGACTGGGAGCTGACTGTGGCTCAGATCATGAGCTCCTTATTGCCAAATTCAGACTTAAATTGAAGAAAGTAAGGAAAACCACTAGACCATTCAGGTATGACCTAAATCAAATCCCTTATGACTATACAGTGGAAGTGAGAAATAGATTTAAGGGACTAGATCTGATAGATAGAGTGCCTGATGAACTATGGACAGAGGTTCATGACATTGTACAGGAGACAGGGATCAAGACCATCCCCATGGAAAAGAAATGCAAAAAAGCAAAATGGCTGTCTGGGGAGGCCTTACAAATAGCTGTGAAAAGAAGAGAAGCGAAGAGCAAAGGAGAAATGGAAAGATATAAGCATCTGAATGCAGAGTTCCAAAGAAGAGCAAGAAGAAATAAGAAAGCCTTCCTCAGCGATCAATGCAAAGAAATAGAGGAAAACAACAGAATGGGAAAGACTAGAGATCTCTTCAAGAAAACTAGAGATGCCAAGGGAACATTTCATGTAAAGATAGGCTCTATAAAGGACAGAAATGGTATGGACCTAACAGAAGCAGAAGATATTAAGAAGAGGTGGCAGGAATACACAGAAAAACTGTACAAAAAAGATCTTCATGTCCCAGATAATCACAATGATGTGATCACTGACCTAGAGCCAGACATCCTGGAATGCAAAGTCAAGTAGGCCTTAGAAAACATCACTACAAACAAAGCTAGTGGAGGTGATGGAATTCCAGTTGAACTATTCCAAATCCTGAAAGACGATATTGTGAAAGTGCTGCACTCAATATGCCAGCAAATTTGGAAAACTCAGCAGTGGCCACAGGACTGGAAAAGGTCAGTTTTCATTCCAATCCCAAAGAAAGGCAATGCCAAAGAATGCTCAAATTACTGCACAGTTGCATTCATCTCACACACTAGTAAAGTAATGCTTAAAATTCTCCAAGCCAATCTTCAGCAATACATGAACCGTGAACTTCCAGATGTTCAAGCTGGTTTTAGAAAAGGCAGAGGAACCAGAGATCAAACTGCCAACATCCGCTGGATCATGGAAAAAGCAAGAGAGTTCCAGAAAAACATCTATTTCTGCTTTATTGACTATGCCAAAGCCTTTGTGTGCATCACAATAAACTGTGGAAAATTCTGAAAGAGATGGGAATACCAGACCACCTGACCTGCCTCTTGAGAAACCTATATACAGGTCAGGAAGCAACAGTTAGAACTGGACATGGAACAGACTGGTTCCAAATAGGAAAATGAGTATGTCAAAGTTGTATATTGTCACCCTGCTTATTTAACTTCTATGCAGAGTACATCATGAGAAACTCTGGGCTAGAAGAAGCACTAGCTGGAATCAAGATTGCCGGGAGAAGTATCAATAACCTCGGATATGCAGATGACACCACCTTTATGGCAGAAAGTGGAGAGGAACTAAACAGCCTCTTGATGAGAGTGAAAGAGGAGAGTTTAAAAGTTGGCTTAAAGCTCAACATTCAGAAAACGAAGATCATGGCATGTAGTCCCATTACTTTATGGCATATAGATGGGGAAACAGTGGAAACAGTGTCAGAGTTTATTTTTGGGGGCTCCAAAATCACTGCAGATGGTGACTGCAGCCATGAAATTAAAAGACGCTTACTCCTTGGAAGGAAAGTTATGACCAACCTAGATAGCATATTCAAAAGCAGAGACATTACTTTGCCAACAAAGGTACATGTAGTCAAGGCTATAGTTTTTCGAGTGGTCATGTATGGATGTGAGAGTTGGACTGTGAAGAAAGCTGAGCGCCGAAGAATTGATGCTTTTGAACTGTGGTGTTGGAGAAGACTCTTGAGAGTCCCTTGGACTGCAAGGAGATCCAACCAGTCCATTCTGAAGGAGATCAGCCCTGGGTGTTCTTTGGAAGGACTGATGCTAAAGCTGAAACTCCAGTACTTTGGCCACCTCATGCGAAGAGTTGACTCCTTGGAAAAGACTATGATGCTGGGAGGGATTAGGGGCAGGAGGAAAATGGACAACAGAGGATGAGATGGCTGGATGGCATCACCGACTCAATGGACGTGAGTTTGAGTGAACTCTGGGAGTTGGTGATGGACAGGGAGGCCTGGCGTGCTGCGATTCATGGGGTCGCAAAGAGTCGGACACGACTGAGCGACTGAAGTGAACTGGGGATGACATGTTATATTGTACATTAGCCTCTTTTCCCTGAGAGTTGGAAGAAGTTGCCATGTGTTAAGATGCCTCCTGGAGAGCACCACATGGCAAGGAACTGAGGGTGGACTCTGGCCAATGGCCAGGGAGAGACTGAGGCCTGAGGGCTGATAGCCTGTGAGTAACTGAACCTGGCCAACAACGCAGAGGCTTAGAAGATTGCTTCCCTAGTTGAGTTTTCAGATGAGGTATATTTTCAATATTTAGAGACGTGATGAATATTGAGAAGTTTGGCGCTGTAAAGGCCTGTATGTTACAGGGAAACGAGCCTAATCCTGAGGGTCCTCAGACTTTCCTGGTATTCTCTGAGGAAACAATAATTAAAATAGATAGAGGGATGATTTAATCAGAGGGTTAATGGGACAAAGTTCACAAAGTCAGCTGCATTTTTTCTTGACATCTTGTACTCATACCAGGGTTTTCAAAATATTTGCATACTGCTTCATCTAGTACTCTGATCTCAGTTTCTAAATATCATACTCTGTTTCTTTTCATGCTGATTCCAGGTTGGCGGAGGCAGAGTACAAGATGAGCCTGGGACAGCCTGTGCCAGGAAGTAAGGTGGTGATCAAGTACCTGGAAGAACAGAAGAGCCAGCTTCAAGGAGCTCTCATTGACTCAACGTGCAACATCTTGAGTTTCAGTAAAAGGGAAATGGTGGCAATGGGTTAAAATACTTTGGATTTTAAAAAATCCAAGTCCATAGTCACACCCAAGAGAGAGAAGGGGAAAACAGTTCTTTTGAAAAGAATGTGAAATAATGTATAAAAAATAAGAAAATTACCATTTTCCACTTCCACTGTAATAATGATGCTACAGTTCATCTATAGAGGCTTAAAACTTTGATGTCAAAATATATCTGAAAACTGAATGTTTACACAGGCTCAAAGTATCAACCCACACATATTTAATATAACCAGAAGAATGTGACTTTACAACAGAAATACCTAGGAATTTCCAACTTAAATGATCAAACTTAGTAGCACCAATAGTTATAATCTACCTCCTGAAATCTTCAAAAAGTCAACATTATGTAAAACAAAATGTTAGTTTGAGGGGGTGTCATGCTAAATTATAAGAAACCGCAGGGATATAACAAACAAATGTAATACACTAACTTGGTTAGATCCTTATGGACTCTGTGGGAGAGGGAGAGGGTGGGGAGATTTGGGAGAACAGCATTGAAATATGTATAATATCATGTATGAAACGAGTCGCCAGTCCAGGTCCGATGCACAATACTGGATGCTTGGGGCTGGTGCACTGGGACGACCCAGAGGGAGGGTATGGGGAGGGAGGAGGGAGGAGGGTTCAGGATGGGGAACACAGGTATACCTGTGGCGGATTCGTTTTGATATTTGGGAAAACTAATACAATATTGTAAAGTTTAAAAATAAAATAAAATTAAAAAAAAAAAATCTCAAGAGGACTCTGAGCTAAAGACCCTTCATTCAAGAGAGAAAAAAAGAAACCAACTTCATATTACTAATACACAGCCTAGAGGGAGCACAGCCATGACTCAAAATAGGGATACACTCGCCCTCTGTATCTTAAATATGACATGTGATGACGCTCTTTTTGTCATTTCTCTCCCCTGGCTGAATGGAGGTAGGATGAAAGTCAACAAAATCAAAACACAGCGCCATAAAATATCTTCAGATGCGTATACTTAGCGAATCCCTCAACAACAGGTACAGACAAACACTTCTGACCTCTCCAGGAGCTACTGGGACGTTTCAATACCATGCCATAAGTAGTGCTTTCATGGTATGCACAGAGGTGTTTCCAAAAGATCTGCGAGAACTTCTCACTTATCACATCTATCTTCTTTTGTAAGTATGACTTAATAGTCTGATGGGGAGAACTTATACAACTTGCTGCTGCTGCTGCTAAGTCACGTCAGTCATGTCCGACTCTGTGCGACCCCATAGACGGCAGCCCACCAGGCTCCCCCGTCCCTGGGATTCTCCAGGCAAGAACACTGGAGTGGGTTGCCATTTCTTTCTCCAATGCATGAAAGTGAAAAGTGAAAGTGAAGTCTCTCTGTCATGTCCGACTCAGCGACCCCATGGACTGAAGCCTACCAGGCTCCTCCATCCATGGGTTTTTCCAGGCAAGAGTACTGGAGTGGGGTGCCATTGCCTTCTCCGACTTGAGATGGATACAAAAGTCTGAGCACTGGACATGAAATGAAGAAGCCTGGTGACCCTAAATGAGTTGCTGTCCTTCCCTGGGCTGTAAAAGCAGGAGATTCAAGATGTTAATGTCAAGATGTCAATTCAAGATGTCCTATGCTTCTGAACCCCTAAAATGCCCCTTAATCTCAGACTTTCTTTTGTGTTAACATCCTATACACATGAACCCCTAAAATCCCGCTTGGTCTTCTGATTTTGCCAACTCACAATTCAGCCTGAGTATTGTTCTGACTCAGTTTATATTTTTCCATTGTATATCTAAATAATGTATCCATTCGTGTTACTTATCACTTTAGATAAATTTCACTCAAACACTCCTAGTATATTTTGAGCTGAAGTTGACTCAGAATCCACTAGATGGCGATCTTATCCATTTTTCTTCCAAGACATAAAAACTTCAATTCCTCTTGTCCACATTCCCTGAACATGTGCCATGCATCAAACGCAGAGGGCTAAGACCCTGCCTTCATGAGCGTCACAATGCAATAACGTCTCTGAGGGCTCAGTGCCATCCACTTTATTTTTTTAAATCAATAATCAGTACTTAAATTCTCTCTTTATGTTCAAGTTATGGTACTATCTTCCCAATTACAGTTAGACATTTAAATAAATATTGCCATTGAGAAAGAAAAAAACCAGTAGGGAAATCTAAGTACTTCTAGAGCTTCCTTATCCCATCCACAGGTCTTTAATTTTGATTTGTAATGATTTGCTTATGAACTCTAAAGAGAATGCCAAGTTTGCTTCCTTCAGGGCCCTTACCATGGAGGGCAGGGTCAGGCTAGAAGGACACTGAACTTTGGAAGAGGTTAGGCTTAAAGCCTCTGACACTGGACTAAACAGAGGCCTATCTCACTGCTGTGCACTGATTGAGACTCTGAGTAACTTTAACTTTTACAAACCACAGCATCCATCTCCATAAAATGGAGATAATTAGATATCTACTTATAGGATTTTCTGAGAATTGAATACGATAATGAAAGTAAAGCTCTTAGACTAGTCCCTGGGGGAAAAGCGCTCAATAAACCATAGCTACTCTGTTGTTACTACTGTTATCAGTGGGTTTTTTTTTTTTTTAATAGTAAGTTTAATAATTATAATCATTCTTGCTGCTAATTATAGTATTGCTACTATGATTTACCTAGTAAGTATTGACAGTATTATGATGATCATTAATTGTTTGATCTAACAACCTTATGAGATAAATATATCAATCACACCTAAGGATTAGCTCTGCTAAGTTTAGCAACTGGACCTAGTCCACAGCTTCAGGAAGTAGGGCCAGAAGACCAGTAAAGGTTCTCTGCCCATAGAGCCGGGACTTTAACATATACAGACTACAATCAAGTATACACAATCAAGTGATGGGTACAGCCCTCTCTTGCAGGGAAGACAAATAATGGACCTCTGTTTTACATTCCTACAGGGTGTTAGTGGCCTGCCAAGGACACACAAAGGGCTAAGTGCCTGCCTAAGAACTAGAAATCAAATCCCTTCATGCTTAACCCAGTGTCATTTATCTTATACCAGCATTGCTTCAAGTGAGCATCAACTAGCTGGATGTGACTATGGAACCTTGACAAACATCACCTTGCATGCGTGGTGTCCTACGGAACAGCTATGAAATGATTCCCTATGTGCATACTCTTCTTCAAGCAATACTGAACTTCTGCCAGTGTAACTGGTATGCTGGCCATCAGAGTTCTGGGGTGATTATTTCTGGCAGTGTACATCCCTGGTGGACATTGACATAAACAGAAACAGGATAACTATTTCATTATGTCCGGCGTCTTTGGACACAGCCTAGGAAATAAGACAGCAAGCGATGTGAAAAACATTGATGGAAAGCAGATGTCAGGAGGGCAAAGTCAGTGACAACAGTGTGTTGGCCTAAGGGTGGAGAACTAGTACTACTTTAAAATTTGCTTCAAAGGTACTGAATCATCAAATCACAAATGCTAAGACTAGGAAATCTGTTCCACTTATTCTTCTCCCACAGAAGATGTGTTCTTACAGCAAGCCAGAAAGATTCCACAGTCAACATGTTCTTAAAAATGAGGAATCAGATTTGTCAAGTTGTGTGAATATCAAAAAAATTTCTGAGTACACAGGTACAATCAGAAGTACACATAGATCTAAATTTCTTGCTTAGAATTTTAAGTCTTTGGTGAAAATAGTCA
>NW_011495062.1:23703-44721 GCF_000754665.1 Bison bison bison | reverse complement strand
AAAATAGTCAACATTGCACAGTTCCTTTACTATGCACTTACTTCAATGTATATACTCGTCTCATCTTCTCCTTTCAGCTTTTCCACTGCCTTCTGTCTTTTGTGTAATCTTCATATAAACAGTGACTGCCTGTCCCCTAGTCTTTGCTGTGTGTCATGTTCAAGCAACAGCAATCAGAAGCAATTACAACAATCACAGTCTCACTGGTGTCCCTCAATAACACACAAGGAACTCTAATTCACAGTCCATAGAAATATTGTTTCAAATCATCTTTTCCCTGTTGTCATTTCACACCTGCTCTGAAGCCTCTTTTCTGCGCCAATTCACTCTCAACCTCACTAAAACTCTTGGCATCATTAACCTGCTTCATGACTCCATTCTTCTACCCTTCATCTTTGCAGTCCTAATCTACTAGTCTCTCCTATCCCTCATGATGTTTTCTCCCTCAAACCCTCCAATCCATGCTTTATCCTCTCCTGCTTCTCATGGCATATCTACCTCCTTTCCCAAGATGAGTTACCATGATCTGAGGAAAAGCCCACACACTGAGCAACCCAAGACAAAATTCTCTTATATGGAGAAAGATTGTTTAATCCATTTTCTTCTAAGACTACCAATATGAGGTAATAAGGAAAGGTGGAGAGACCCCAGTAGACTTGGCTTAGCAGCCCTTATCTCTCTTTAAACTGAAAGTGTTAACACCAGTTTCAAAATGCTTTTCCAAATTACCTTCTCTAAACTGAGTACAGTACTTGTCCATCAATCTTTCTCCTGACCTTTCTCACTCTCATCCTCTCTTCTACCTCCACACTTCATGGCTGTTTAACCCCCCTCGCTCTACCAGCCTCCTGATGTTTTTCCTCTCTTCTGCCTATTTCTCAGGCTTGCTGGTGGTTCTCAAAGGCATGGATAAGAATGTTCAAGGTCATGAGAAGTGGAAAATGATTACCCATTTCTCAAAATGAGAAAGGAAGAAGAAAAGCAAGGAAGGAAGAAGAGAAGGAAGGGAAGAAGGGAGGAAGGGATGAAGAGAGAAGGAAGATGGATCCTTTGGTAAACAGAGATAACTAAGTCTTCAATATGCAGAAACGTGGCTTGTATTTTCCTGTTTTCAGAAAATGTTCTGAACAACGAGAGAGTGATTTCTCAGTACTCAATCTTTTTTTGGCAAAGAAATGTAGCCCTTGAGATGTGAAGCAAATGGCTTGCGAGACATTGTCTGGGTATCAGCATTCACTCCAGGCTGCCCTGTGCAGTTGCCTAATAACCACTGAGTGAGTGTACCAGCTGTACTCTAAATCCAGCTGGTCTCTGGCCCACCTTCCCAGTACTACAACTCTTCTCCTAGAAGAATCAGATCTTGGGCCAGCAGCAATTCTGATCCAGCTAGTAACTGTCTTCTTTCCAAATGAAGATGGTAAAAATGCTCAGATAGTATGAAGAGAGGAAGTCATGACCAGCTGAGGAATACAGAGGGCAGGCTGAAGCAATACCACCAAACTATCATTAAACTGAGTTGGAATCTTCACACAAAGCAACTGGCCTTTGAGGAGTTATATAAAAACAGCTTTACACACACACACACAAGCAACTTGATAAAAGAAAGAGACGTTAGTGATCAGTTGGTGTGACCTCTTATTTGACTGACAAGGAAATTGAGGTTCCAACAGGAAAAGTAATATGACCTCTCCTAGCACACAGCACAAAGGCACTGAGAGCAGTAGAGCATGCTGCTACTGCTGCTAAGTCACTTCAGTCGTGTCCGACTCTGTGCGACCCCATAGACGGCAGCCCACCAGGCTCCCCCGTCCCTGGGATTCTCCAGGCAAGAGTACTGGAGTGGGTTGCCATTGCCTTCTCTGAGCAGTAGAGCATAATGGTCTCTTATTCTGGTTCTCTCTCCACTGTATCACTTTGTTAAAAATCACGTCCCTCAGTTCACAAGTGAGTGTTCTGTGAGAAGGTGAAAAAGAAAAAAGCAACAGGGTTTCTTGATCAAAGGATCTTAGGAAGTATGGGAAGGACAACATTAATGTTTTTCTTTACTGCTACTATGGCACCCCACTCCAGTACTCCTGTCTGAAAAATCCCATGGACGGAGGAGCCTGGTAGGCTGCAGTCTGTGGGGTCACTAAGAGTTGGACACGACTGAGCGACTTCACTTTCACTTTTCACTTTCATGCATTGGAGAAGGAAATGGCAACCCGCTCCAGTGTTCTTGCCTGGAGAATCCCAGGGACGGTGGAGCCTGATGGGCTGCCGTCTACGGGGTTGCTCAGAGTTGGACACAACTGAAGCGACTTAGCAGCAGTAGCAGCAGCAGACTCAGAATTTTCAGAATTTATGTACTGTGAATCTCTAAATGGGAATATTAATTATTGGGTTCGTTCCCTATACTTCTTTGGCTACAGAGCAATCCTATCTGCATCTTTTTTTTTTTTTTTTTTAAAGTAACATCCTCTTAAACCAGTAGTCCAGGAAGTAAGCTAGATTTACAACACATGTATTCTCTTTTGATGCAAGTGGCACAATGACCAGCCATTCCATCCTTGTATACAGCAAGAGTTGGTATGCACCCAAGCACTTCATAGGATCTGCTTTGAAGCAGTGG
This sequence comes from Bison bison bison, assembly GCF_000754665.1. Lineage (NCBI taxonomy): Eukaryota > Metazoa > Chordata > Mammalia > Artiodactyla > Bovidae > Bison > Bison bison. The sequence goes on along the minus strand of NW_011495062.1, from coordinate 42,110 downwards.
TTAGCGTGGTGCCTACAGGTACATTATGTGATCTCTGCATCTCCATGGTAACCTCCTTTCTCCAAGACCACTTTCTCTTGACTAATCTTTTTTCTGTAATCTCACTGGTTTCCCTTCTATTTTTCCCCCCTCTGAGACATGTTCTCTATTCATTAACCATCACAGGATTTTAAAAATCTACAGCAGAGCAAGTTACCCACCTTGAAATAATTTCCCATTATGGCTTCCCAAGATCTTCACCAGGAGTATGAGGTTCAATGATCAAGTTCTTGCTTTTTTCCTGGTATCATCTAATACCGACTTTCCTTTTGTTTGCAATGCCACAATCAACTTGTCCCTTTCTTCTCTTCCTTGAACATGAGGAGCCTCTTCTAAGCTTAAGGACCTCTGCTCTTGCTGGTGTCTTTCTATATCCTTTGTCCCTGAGTCATCAACTGGCTGATTGGTTCTTTCCCTTTAGGTCTCTTCCGATGTCAGCTTCCTAGAATATTTTCCTAATCTGATCTGTGCTGCATACCCCTAGTTTACTTTCTTCAAAGTGCATTACTGAAATTACTTTTGTTAACTGTTTACCATCTGTCTCCTCTACAAGGGTTTCAATTGTGTCATTTATTCCTAAAACGTCAGTTCCTAGGATAATTTCTGGCACACAGTAGGTATTCCACAGATACTTGTTAAATAAATGAATGAATACAATGACAACTCTTTCCCTTCTGGGGTTCTCAGCATATGGGCACCCTTCCAAAACAGAACATAGCTTATTATGTTTATATGTAGCAAAATATGTACATTAATATATATGAATATTTTAACAATTATTAGGTATTTTATGTGTGAAAAGCTAAGCAAGGTTTTGCTATCATCTGAAATATTTTTCTTTCAAGAATGATTATTATTTTAAGAACATCTCAGTTCAAAAGTTATCAGAAGGTGTTATTTTGTAAACAATAGACCAAGAAAGGCATGATTCACAGTGCCCTGTCCTGCAGCCCAGGTTACCAAGGTCTCCATCAACACATGCCACTCACTCTGCATGATCTGAGACAAGTCGCTTCTTTGCTCTGAGGCTCAACCTCCTCATTTGCAAAATGCAAGAGTGGATGAAATGATAGTCAAGCCCCTTTGAAGCCTTTGCATTCTGATTGCTAAAGTCAGAGGTTTGATTATAATATTCAATCTTCTTTAACTCTCAGCAATGTACTCTCTTTTGGGGGGCTCTTAGGAAGAAAATTCTTTTCATTACATATGCAACATAAATCAAGAAATCCCTACATTAAAATGGAGAAGTAACAGAATGTGTAACAGCTTTTTTTCATTAATTCTAATAATCACTAAGCACCTAGAACTAGGCACTGTTCTGTCCCATTAGAGCTTTCATTGTTCTAGTTGATGAGACAGAGAGTAAACATTATACAGAAGTAAAATATGCAGTAAATAGATGATGGTGAGTACTAAGGACACAAAATAGAGCACAGAAAGTGAATAAAAAGTGTTTTGAACGGATTAAATTTTTACATAAAAAGGCCAAAGAAGACATCACTGAGATGGTGATGGCTGAGGAAAGACCTGAAGGGATAGAAAGTGAGCCATGCAGACATCCAGGGAAAGAACACTTGAGACAGAGGAAAAGGCAAGGATAAACACCTGGGGTCAGGAACCTCCCTGGTACATACAATGAACAGAGAACCATGTAGAGACGAAATCCTGAGGTTGAGGGGTCTTCCTTGAGGAGGCATTCTAGTCTAAAACCAAGGGGACTGTAAACTGGTACAGCCATTGTGGAGAATAGTACGGAGGTTCCTTAAAAAAATAAAAATAGAGTTACCATATGACCCAAACATCCCACTACGGGGCATATATCTTGAGGAAATCGTAACTCAAAAAGACATATACCCCAGTGCTTTTTGAAGCACGATTTACAATAGCCAAGACATGGAAGCAACCTCAATGTCCAACGATAAATGAACTGGTGGGGAAGATGTAGTACATGTGCACAGTGGAATGTTGCTCAGCCATAAAAAGGAAGTTAAGTCAGTTGAAGTGATGTGGATGAATCTGGAGCCTGTTATACAAAGTGGAGTGAGTCAGAGAAAAACAAATATCATATATTAATGCATATAGGTGAAATCTGGAAAAGAAGTACTGATGAACCTATTTGCAGGGCAAGAATAAAGGCATGGATGCAGAAAACAGCTTTGGGGGTAGGGGTGAATTGAGAGAGTAGCTCTGTCATATGCACACCCATGTGTAAAGGAGAGGAAAGCTGCTGTATAGCACAGGGAACTCAGCTCAGAGCTCTGTGATGACCTGGACAGGAGGGATGGGAGAGTGTGAGGGAAGCTCAAGACAGAGAGGATATGTGTACACACATGGCTGATTCACATGTTGTACAGCAGAGACTAAACGCAACGTTGTAAAGCAATCATATTCCAGTAAAAAAAGGAAAAAATCAATAGGCGTTTTACGTAGGTTCATTCCACACACATCACTTGTGGAGTAACATTGACTAAATTAACATTAAAATACTATCCTGCTCAACAGGTTAAGAACCATTTTTATAGTTATAGCAGCATTCTGAATCAGCCGTTCTGTAAAACAGGCAAAAAAAAAAAAAAAAAAGAATGCAGTGAATATCTGGTAACAAAGGAATGAAATTAGGAGTGGCCTCCTCACCATCATTCTGGTGATTGTGTAGGCAATCACCATTCTCAGCAGGCAAATATGTGCTTCCTATATCCATACTTTAGGTTCTGTGGTTCTAGAGGTGCTGGTTCTCAGAAGGGAGCAATTCTAGCAGCAGACAGTATGAGAGCCACTGAATTTAAAGCAAAGATGCCACTTACTTACTTTAAGGTTCTGTGTCAATAGACCAGTATCCACAGACAAAAAGTTTTCATACTGTCAGGAAGAATTAATCCTAATGGTCATAAATGAAAGTGAAGTCACTCAGTCCTGTCCGACTCCTAGCGACCCCATGGACTGCAGCCTACCAGGCTCCCCTGTCCCTGGGATTCTCCAGGCAAGAACACTGGAGTGGGTTGCCATTTCCTTCTCCAATGCGTGAAAGTGAAGTCGCTCAGTCGTGTCCGACTCTTGGTGACCACATGGACTGCAGCCTACCAGGCTCCCCCGTCCATGGGATTTTCCAGGCAAGAGTACAGACCATTAAAGAGTATTAAAAAGAAGAGACATCACTTTGGCAACAAAGGTCCATATATTCAAAGTTATGGGTTTTCCAGTAGTCATGTATGGATGTTAGAGTTAGACCATACAGAAGGCTGAATGCCAAAAAATTGATCCTTTTGAACTGTGTGTGGTGTTGGCAGACTCTTGAGAGTGCCTTGGACTGCAAGGAGATCAAACCAGTTAATTTGAAAGGAAAGTCCTGAATATTCACTGGAAGGACTGAGGCTGAAGCTGAAGTTTCAATACTTGGGCCACTTGATGCAAAGAGCCACGTCATTGGAAAAGACACTGACTTCTGGGAAAGATTGAAGGCAGAAGGGGATGACAGAGGATGAGATGGTTGGATGGCATCACCGACTCGATGGACATGAGTTTAAACAAACTCCAGGAGATGGTGAAGGACAGGGAAGCCTGGCGTGCTGCAGTCCATGGGGTCACAGAGAGTCGGACACAACTGAGCAACCGAATAACAACATGAGGGGACAGGGAGGCTGTCACTTAAGAAGCAGGAGGGGAGTTATCTTACACTCAGATATCTAGTGGGGCATCTCTTGGTAGTCTCGTGTTCAATTTCAACTCTAAATGGCAAAGTATGGGAAAGAGCAGTCACAGCCTGATAAGGGCTTAATAACCAGGGGACTCCGACCTCTTAGGGATGAGGGTCTGGATCATCCCACACCTGAGAAGTACTGGCTGAGAGAGAATTGTCTAGAATGGGCTGTAGAGAAAGGAGATGATAAGAACCAGTCACAACCTCAGGACCAAAAGCAATAGCTCTGGAGTTCATCCCATTAATCCTCCTCTTGAAAATTTCCCTAGGAAACGAACCTCGAACCCTAGAGAAAGACATGGTTGGATGGAATGAACATGTGAGAAGCAATGCAAGAACTGGACTCCATAAGACACTGCAATGCTCTGCCTGGACAACTTTCCTGGGCTGGCACACGAAGACCCCAGACTGTCCAAGGCATCAGCTAGGGGGTTTACTCTGTCCTTCCTCCCTGGAGAACTGTCTTCAGTTGGCATGACTGATCTCATCCAAGAAATTATGCACACATCCCCTTCTAAGGGTAGCCCACAGCTGGTAGCTACCTTACACGTGGTACAAAAGGCTTCCCCTTTGCTTTAAAGTGGAACACCTCTACAGGGCAGCTTACACTTCAGAGATTCCCCACATCTCTGAAGAGCAGAGATCAGATTTTACCTGAGACCACAGTCTCACTCTCCTGCTTCACCTTTCCTTAACCTGCTACACTCCCTCCCTTGTAAGTTTGCCCCTGAATCCCTGTCTGGAGCTCTGTTTCTACAAAAACTCATCCTGAGACACTAGTAGTATGAACAGTTGGGGGCGGTGGTTCTCGTTTATGAAATCAGGGAACCAGGAGTCCCAGGATAGTACAACAGCTCCCAAGTCATCAGTGACTCAGGCTCTTTCTGTCTTTCTCTCCCTGCATCCTTAGCTTGTGACTACTGTCATCGCATCCAAGTTGCAGGCAAAAGAGAAGAAATGATACCAACATAATAGTATATCCTATCATGCTTAGTCCTGCCTCAAGGCTCTCAGGCAGGAACTATTCAGTGACTTTTGTTCATGACTAGTGGCCCTAGCCGTGTCTGTAAGAGACACTGGAAAAGGCAGAAGTTTGGCTGGGCACATTAACACACCCAGGAACAAAGTCTGTTAGGAAGAAGAAAAGGCAGAGATTGTAGCAGTCTCTGCTACAAGGCCTGACTGTGACAGTGGGTCTTAAAAAGGGGATTCAAACCTTCTAAAACAGGAGCCTCTCATAGAGCACTTCATTAGATGTAGTTCAAAACTGAACAAGAAGTATGTGAAGAGGAGTAGATATACCTGATAGGAGTAAAGTAGTGACAGTACACATGCTATTCAGGGCAGTCTGGGGCCTATTCTCGTGTTCATATATTCAAATTCTTGGGCTTCCCTTGTGGCTCAGCTGGTAAAGAATCTGCCTGCAATGTGGGAGACCTGGGTTCGATCCCTGGGTTGGGAAGACCACACTGGAGAAGGGAAAGGCTACCCACTCCAGTATTCTGGCCTTGAGAATTCCATGGACTATACAGTCCATGGGGTCGCAAAGAGTGGGACATGGCTAAGAAACTTTCACTTTCACTTTTAGGGGATAAAGAATGGGCAGACATTTTTTTCTCTCTCTCTAGTCACACACTGTAATCTGCGAGTAGAAGTCACTGTATTAAGGTTTAACAAAAATGCTCAGGGCTCCTGAGAGCTTACAGTTCATTTATCATGCAATTTCTAAATGCTTAGATTCATCTATGGTACAACCAATTATCATAGCAGTGAAATCTCTGGAAGAATTATCAGAATCAGTTTGTATCATCCAAAATCACTCAATGGGGGGAAATAATCACATTAAATTTCTGCTGAATATTACAAAGCAACAGTGTTAACTCTAAATTGTTTCTCCTCCCAAAAGGTATATTAAACCACAAGTAAACTAATTGCTGAAGAGCCTTAACATATAAAAAAGTTTTTCCAACTTTTTTTTTTGGCCACACCACATGGCATGTGGGATCTTAGTTCCCCAACCAGGGATCGAACTTGTATCCCCTGCTTTGGAAGCATGGAGTCTTAACCACTGGACCACCAGGGAAATCCTTAAAAGTGTTTTTCTGAAAAACTTCACTTTTTCAAAATAAGAAACATGCAATCAACTTGGAACTTATTGCATTTAAAGAAAGCATATCATTAAAACAGTAGGTATGATAAATACAGTAAGAAAATAACTTTAAATTTCAAATGAAACAAAGTAAATGAGGGACAGGATCCAGTCAGTAAGAATAAGCAATGTAAAGGCAATATAGTACTAAAATCAGTGCTTAATTAGATATAGGAAGAAGAAAAACTGATTCTATCTCATAACAGTTTCCCAGCTATATCTCAGTACTGAAGTTAACTTTAGAAAGTATGATTTCAACAATTAAAAATAATAAAGATGATTTTAACAATTAGAAATAATAAAGATGTAAATCAGGTTTATTAAAAGTTAAAATTATTTGTTTAATGCTACATAAAAGGCTTCAGAAAATTCAAGTTTGACAAAAAATGGAAGTATAATCAAAGAAAGTGCACTTAAAGCTATTTGCCAGCAATTAAAAAGTAGCCTACTATTACTATACTGCTTTTTATTAGATGATTTTTCAATAACAAAAAGAGTATAGTCACAAAAACAATTCTCTTTCAAAAGTAGCACAATAAATTTTTAAATAAAAGCAACCCCAAACGTTGGCCCTTTGCATTTCCATCTGTCTGCCATTTCTGGAATTTGGAAATGTTCTGTCTCCTATAATTCCACTTCACTAGGTCCTAATAATGTCTTCACTCCAAAGAGATCACTTAAAGAATAATCACATTGACTATGTTTCCATTGTAAAATCTTTTAATTCAACAAGTCAAATCACTTTTATAATTAAATCACAGTATTTTTGTGAAACAAAAGGAATATAAATTATATTACTTTTAGAACTAAAAGTAGAGGTCAGCTTCCCAGGTGGCGCTAGTGGTAAAGAAGACAAGGGTTGGATCCCTGAGTCGGGAAGATTCCCCCAGAGAAGGTAACTCACTCCAGTATTCTTGCCTGGAGAATCTCATGGACAGCTGGCAGGCTATATAGTTCATAGGGTTGCACGGAGTCAGATATGACTGAAGTGACTGCATGCATGCAGAGGTCAGATAAATCAGAGAACTAAAACTTCCTGGTTCATATTTCCATGCTCTGACCAACTAGATACGTTGTCTTTTCTTTTCGTTTTTATCTTCACTTTACTCTAGGTGCAAGAACCTGCAAATGGTCCTCCAGGGTCTATTTTTCCTTTCCTCCTTTTAGTAATAGAACATCCCAAATTTTCACCAAGAACGTGGTTGTCCAGATTGAGGTGGCATTTTCCCATCTCCCTGACAGCTAGGTGTAGCCACCTAAATAATGCTGGAAGTGATATGCTAAACCTCCAACCATGCTCTTAGAGATGGAGCTGTTTCCCTGCATGCCCTTTGTTCCCCACACTGCTGGCTGGGAAATGGGGATTGTAGAAATGCTGGAAGCCTGTCCTGAAGATCATAGAGCAATGCCACTAGCCTCAGACCTGTCACCTCTGAACATCTACATGCTGCAGAAGGAAACTTACATATTATCTAAGCCACTGTATTGGATGATCTCTTTTTCCATCTCCAGTCAATAAGGAGCCCCACTTTAAGGCTCATTTAAAATGAAATGAGTTCACAACTGAGCACAGCAAGGTAACTAGAAATCATGTCCCAAGAGAGACTACTTGAAAGATGTAGAAATATATAACTTTAGGAAGAGTGGGAAAAGAAATACCAGAGGGATTTCCCTTCATATTCTTTAAAGATCATCATGTGAGAAAATTATCACCCTTGTACCCACATATATCAAGGTAATAAAGTTACCATGCAGAAGCCCAGTAGGAACAAATTTCAGCCTTGTTAAAGGATGAGCTTTCTTGTAATCACAGTAAAAGCCGAACAGAATACCCTGAATACTAATGAGCCCCCTGTCATGGGAGGTATGCAAGGAAAACGATGTGAGAGAACATAGAATATAGAATACAGTAAGGATTCTAACTGAACCAAATCCTAATTCTTGCTGTGGTATTATCCATTGTTGATTCTTAATATTTATGAGCCAAGTCTTCATTTATAAAACAGGGTTAATGTTAATATTTATCTAATAGGGTTATAAATAACAAAAGAGAAACTACATGTGACTGTCCAGTGAAGATGCTAGAATGTATATATGAAATATATAACCTATTTGGTGGAGTGAAGAATGGTCATGATAAACAGCCTTGCAATTCTGTGATTCTGAAATATTTATTTCCCTTTCAGCAGTGATAAGCATGTTGCTTAATGAAAAAGCTTGGCTAACAAACAAAGTTAGCAAATCTTGTCTCCCTGTGTGAGCACCAGATGTTTCATGGATAATTAAATTGAGTGGCCCTCACTCACAGCCACCTCCCATTCCACACCATAGTAAAGCCCAGAATACTGAAGCATCATTGTTGGATGGGAGCATTGCAACTCCTGAATGGCCTGGAAGTTCTCCCAGCAAAGTTTTCCTATTTAGACTCCTATTTGGTCCAAAACTTTTAGAGAATAAGGGGTATCTGTGAGACAAGTGGTACATGTGACACAGAGGGAATAACTAATACTTGGGAGTTAAGACAAGTGAGCTCTGGTCTAATGACTGACACTTACTGAATTTGAGATCTTGAACACGTTGGCACCTCTTTAGAATTTGTATACATGTCTAAAAGACAAAGGATTTAGGGAAGGTACTCTAAGGGTCCTTCCAGGTCAGAATCCTAGTATTTTAATTCAAAGAAGTAAAACAATCCTATCCTTAGAAGCCTGGATCACTCCCACAAGTTCAAAAGCTACTGAAGCCCAGGGCATAGAATCTAGGATAATATCCTGAGGAGTCCAGAATGTTCTTTGATTCTATAAAAATTTTTATAAGTCATTAGAATTAAGACATAGCCTCTCAACATACACCACCATTCCTCTTAGTACAGTCAGTTTGTAGATACATTTTCTATCTAGTCAACCACTGTTTGTGAAATTTTTATGCTAGTTTACAGAGCTGGAGTTTTACACAAGCCAATTTAGACACATTTTTGCCTTGGGAATCAAGACAATTATAACTGTAATACTTTTTAAATAATCAACCTCATTGTTATAATTATTTACCAACAAAAAGGGACACTTTCAAAGTAGAAGAGTTTTATAGCCAGGATATTATTAAATGCGAATCCCCAAAAGATAATTTCATAGAAGAGCCAACAATGTGTTCTATTAAAAATAACAATCTGTTAGCAAATTCTTCACATAAATAATTGACATTATGCAAACTGATTTGGCTTTGCTGTTTCTAAAATCTCTTTGCAAAACTTTAGAACTTATTTTATGTCACTGAAAATATTGACAAGGTCTACTTTTTAAATTTTTTCCAAAATACAAGTAATGGTATATATTATTTTTAATTCCTGTAAAATTGTATTTGTACTGATAGCTTCCATTATTAAGACTGATTCATTTAGTGAAAATACAGAAAAAATTTCTTATCATATAGATTTATGCATGCTGCTCAACATGACAGTCTTTAGTCAGTTGTAACCACTGAACACTTGACATGTGGCTAGTAAGACCAAGGAAATGAATTTTTATTTATCTATTTTTGTTTGGTTGAGTTTTACATTTTTTAACTGGATACAGTTGATTTATAATATATTAGTTTCAGGTGCACGTCATAGTGACTGTATTTTTAAAGCTTCTGTTCAATTACAAGTTATTACCAAGATGTGTGCTCAGTCACTCAGTCTTATCTGACTCTGCGACCCCATGGACCATAGCCCACCAGGCTCCTCTGTCCAAGGAATTTTCCAGGCAAGAATAATGGAGTGGGTAGCCATTTCCTCCTCCAGAGGATCTTTCTGACCCAGGGAGTGAACCCACATCTCCTGTGTCTCCTGTGTCGACAGGCGAATTCTCTACAACGGCACCACCTGGGAGTCCCTATTACAAGATAATTACAATTCCCAGGGCTATATGCTATATCTTTGTTGCTTATTTTATACATAGTAGGTTATATTTTTAATTAAAAAAATTTTATTATTATTTTTTAAATTTTATTTTATTTAACTTTACAATATTGTATTGGTTTTGCCATATATCAAAATGAATCTGCCACAGGTATACATGTGTTCCCCATCCTGAACCCTCCTCCCTCCTCCCTCCCTATACCATCCCTCGGGGTCGTCCCAGTGCACCAGCCCCAAGCATTCAGTATCATGCATCGAACCTAGACTGGTGACTCGTTTCATATATGATATTATACATATTTCAATGCCATTCTCCCAAATCATCCCACCCTCTCCCTCTCCCACAGAGTCCAAAAGACTGTTCTATACATCAGTGTCTCTTTTGCTGTCTCGTACACAGGGTTATTGTTAGCATCTTTATAAATTCCATATATATGCGTTAGTATACTGTATTAGTGTTTTTCTTTCTGGCTTACTTCACTCTGTATAATAGGCTCCAGTTTCATCCACCTCATTACAACTGATTCAAATGTATTCATTTTAATGGCTGAGTAATACTCCATTGTGTATATGTACCACAGCTTTCTTATCCATTCGTTTGCTGATGGACATCTAGGTTGCTTCCATGTCCTGGCTATTATAAACAGTGCTGCGATGAACACTGGGGTACACGTGTCTCTTTCCCCTCTGGTTTGCTCAGTGTGTATGCCCAGCAGTGGGATTGCTGGATCATAAGGCAGTTCTATTTCCAGTTTTTTAAGGAATCTCCACACTGTTCTCCATAGTGGCTGTACTAGTTTGCATTCCCACCAACAGTGTAAGAGGATTCCCTTTTCTCCACACCCTCTCCAGCATTTATTGCTTGTAGACTTTACAAGGTCACTTTCCCTTTGGACTTATTTCAAAATATTAGTTATATATCCTATATACCCTCCTTGTAGCCTATCTTACACCCATTCTTCTATCCCTATGTTGTCCCTCCCCACCCTCACTGGTAACCACTAGCCTGTTCTCTGTATCTGTGGGCCTGTATTTTTGTTATATTAACTACTTTGTTGTATTTTTTTTAGATTACACATATAAGTGATATCATATAGTATATGTCTTTCTCTGATTTATTTCACTTTATAATGCCCTCAAGTCTGTCCTCCATGTTGCTATAAATGGCAAATTTTCATTCTTTTTTATGGCTGAGTAGTATCCCATTGTCTGTGTACACTACATCTTCTTTATCCATTTATCTGTTGGTGAACAGTTAGGTTGCTTCCCGATCTTGGCAATTGTATACAACACTGCTATGAACATTGAGGTGCTTGTATCCTTTTGAATTAGTGTTTTTTTTTTTTTTTTTTCAGATATATACCCAGGAGTGGAATTACTGGGTCATATGGTAGTTCTATTTTTAGTTTTTTGAGAAATCTCCATACTGTTTTCCACAGTGGCTGCACCAGTTTATGTTCCCACAAACGTGTACAATTTCATATTACTGATATAAATTTATAAAACAAGGTAATATAAATACTTTTACATTTAAAATAGTTATGAATCCAGTAATATTACATTCCTCTTTAGCTGGTATAAATTTAGCATCTATCTGAAAGAGGAAGAGTGAAAAAGCTGACTTAAAATTCAACATTCAAAAAACTAAGATCATGGCATCCGGTCCCATCACTCCATGGCAAATAGATGGAGAAACAATGGAAACAGTGACAGACTTTATTTTCTTGGGCTCCAAAATCACTGCAGATGCTGACTGAAAGCCATGAAATAAAAAGATGCTTGCTCCTTGGAAGAAAAGTTATCACCAACATAGCACATTAAAAAACAGAGACATTACTTTGCCAACAAAGGTCCATCTAGCCAAAGCTATGGTTTTTCCAGTAGTCATGTATGGATGTGAGAGTTGGAATGTAAAGAAAGCTGAGTGCCAAACAATTGATGCTTTTGAACTGTGGTGTTGGAGAAGACTCTTGAGAGTCTCTTGGACTGCAAGGAGATCAAACCAGTCAATCATAAAAGAAATCAGTCCTGAATATTCATCGGAAGGACTGATGCTGAAGCTGAAGCTTCAAAACTTTGGCCACCTGAAGTGAAGAACTGACTCACTGGAAAAGACCCTCATGCTGGGAAAGATTGAAGGTAAGAGGAGAAGGGGACAAGAGAGGATGAGATGGTTGGATGGCATCACCAACTTGATGGATATGAGTCTGAGCAAGCTCTGGGAGTTGGTGAGGGACAGGGAAGCCTGGCGTGCTGCAGTCCATGGGGTCGCAAGGAGCTGAACACAACTGAGCAACTGAACTGAACTGAAAGCATGTTCTTCAAACTAAAGGAAAATGATGATAGATTGTGATTCTATAAACTAATTTTAGAGCATAGTCAGTCATAAATATATGGGTAAATATCTAGAGGGCATTATGCTAAGTAAAATAAGTCAGAGAAAGACAAACACTGAATAATATAATTTACATGTTGAATCTAAAAATTGCACAAACTAGTGCATATAACAGAAAAGAAATAGACTCACAAAAAACAAACTAGTGGTTACCAGAGAGGAGAGTGGGGAGGGGCGCATAGGGGTAAGGGATTGAGAGGTACATGTATGATGTATAAGATAAGCTACAAGGATATATTTTACAACAAACAAGATATAGCCGATATTTTATAATTACATAAATGAAGTATAACCTTTAAAAATTGCAAATCATTATATTGTAACTTGTGTAATGTTGTACATCAACTGTATGTCAATAAAATAAAAAAACAGGAAAAAATGCAAATTATAATCTCTAAAACAATCAACAAAACAGAGTTAAAAAGCCAATAAACTAAACTACTAAAACTATCTGATTAACCTAAAATATGGAATAAAAGAAGATATGGGGAAACCATAAGTAAATAAACAATCCAGCCAATCTGAATAAAAACAAATAGCAAAATGATAGACTTAAACCTAACAGATTAATAACTACATTAAACAAAAATGGACTGAATACTTCAATGAAAAGTGAAAGATGACTGGACTGAAAATAAAAAACAAGAACTATATCCTTTCTAAAAATACTGCTATTTAAATTTAAAGATAATCTAAAAGTAAAAGAATGAAAGATGATTTATCATACATATAATAAACATAATGAAACTGGAGTGACATATTAATAGTAAAGTAGAATTTAAGGCAAGGAGTATTTTAAGAGATAATAAAAATCAGTTCATAATGACAAAATTGGTAATTTCTTAGGAAGACAACAATTAGAAATTTATGTGCCTATCAAGAGATCTTTGAAAAACATCAAGCAAAATTGAAAGACATAAAGGGAGAGACAGACAAATCCACAGTACTCATTAACATCTTTAACATTCCTCTCTGAGCAACTTACAGAAGATCCAGAAAATAAAATCAGTAAGAACATAGAAAATCAGAGCATTATTAACTACCTTGACCTAGATAACATTTACAGAGCACTACACTCAGCAAAGAGCAATTACAAGAAGACACATATTCTTCAAGTGTACATAGGATGTTCAAAAAAGAGACAATGTGCTGAGCCATTAAAAAAAAATTCTCAAAATGTTTTAAAAGCTTGCTGTATTAGGGTCTGTATTCTTTGACACACTGGAATCAAACAGAAATCAATAAAAAATATTTGACAAAAAACAACAAAATCCTGTAAGGCAATTATCCTTCAATTAAAAAATAAATATAGTTTAAAAAATCTATAAAACCCTATGTATTTGGAAATTAAACAGTACACATAGAAGCAATGCATGGATCAAAGTTACAGAGATTTTAAAAAGTATTTCAAACTGAGTGACAGTGAAAACACAACGCATAGAAATGTGCTGCATACAACTAAAAGAGTAGCCAGTGAGAAATGTGTAGACTTAAGTGCTTATCTTAGAAGGGGAAATGCATGTTTTAATCAACAATCTGCTTCCATCCTAAAAACCTAGGCAAATTAAATTCAACATAAGTAGAAGAAAGGAAATTCTACAGAAAAGAGCTGAAATAAATGAGATGAAAAACAAGTAGTAGATAAGATTAAAATCCAAGGCAGTTTCTTTGAAAAGATTAAAAAAGATCAACCCCTTATACAAAATTATATGGAAAAAACAGGGAGAAAGCACAATTATCAACATCAGGAATGAAAGAAGGAACATCAGGGCAAATCTTACAGCTATTAGAAAAGATGATAAGACTACTGTGTTATGTGAAAAAAAAATATCAAAGTGCAAAAAAGAAGCTACAGGTTGCCTTTAGGTAAGTAAGAAGGGGAAAAAAAAATTGTAGAAATCTCATTTGCACAAGAAGAAACATAGAAATGATAAACTAGAAATGGAAGAGATGATTACCTGTGGTGCAGGTACAGGGTTGGAGGAGTGACACACAGTACTGACTATTAAAATATATTTTTAGTGTACATAAAATATAAATAAAATCGACAAGGATTGGGGAAATAAAATGGAATAGAAACAGAAACAAATGAACATAATTAATTCAAATGAATAACATAATCCCAGTGAAGAAGAAAACTGAACCGTTCCAAGTTAACTACTGAATACCTTACTTTTGCTCTCTACCCTCAAGCTAAAAACAAAAACAGTAACCACAGGGTAGACTCTAGACAGTAGATGTGTTTTTCAGTTTTAGCAAAACTAAATTGACCAAATTAAGCACTGCAAATTCAAATAGTAGTTAGAAATACTAAAATTACATGTACTCTAGGACTAAGGAAATAATATATTTTGGATAATTAGAATTAAGTTTCTCAATGTCAGAGAAAAGAATGATAAATTTGGAAAAGGGGAGTGAAGAACTCTATAACATTGGAAATATCAGTATGAAGTCACAGTTCTAGATACAGGTGTGTATGCCTTTTGATGTACATACCCACAACTATCTACGGAGTTTTTATCTAAGTCTACTTAGGGGACTTATAAGCATCAACACCCAGTAACTTGTCATGTCCAGATCATAGTTTTTAAATATGGCCCTCAATGAAAGGACCTATGGTTCTTTAGAGAAAGGCTGACTCCAGGACTGGGGCAGACCAAGTAAAATATGAACCTGGAGCTTTCCACTAGTAAGAAAGTGCTCAAAGAATGACTGTGTATGTGTGCTGAGCTGCTTCAGTCACGTCCGGCTTTTTGCGACCCCATGGACTGGAGCCTGCCAGGTTCTTCTGTCCATGGGATTCTCCAGGCAAGAATACTCCAGGATGATTAGTATAGATCAAAGGACACAGAAACTAGTTGAAAGTGAGTCCTCCTGGCAAACTCTAGGAAAATCTGAGAAAAAATAATATCAATAGATCTTGTCCAACAAATAAGAATCCAAGAGACAATAAATGAGAAAATTAGATGGGAGATACACACACACACACACACAAAAATCTTCCTACACTACAATGCCAACTAAAATGTAGAAAGGAATGATGAGATTTAAAAGTCATGATTTATGAATCACCACAGTAATAACTGTCTCAGGCTAGAACCATTGATTGATGCTAAAACTTAATAGGTGAGTGCTTAACGAGAAACAGATTATTTTCATCGTCTCAAAGTATTAATACTTTCTAATTACAAGGGGTAAAGTAGCAACTTTAAGGTGGAGAAAACTTGTAGACACTGACAAACTCAAGTGATGAAAGTTGACAACACCATAAACAATTCCAATAGATATAATATGCCTACTGATTTGATTTGCTGGAAAGGATACAACATCATTTCTGAGATATTTCTGACAGAAACTTACAACTCAAATATAGTAACAAGAAGATTACTTTTCCAAAGACAGAAATTAAAGGACATTCTACAAAAGTGTCAAGGTTATGAGAGACAAAGACTTAGAAACTAGCAGACTAAAGGAGGCTAAAGAGACAACACTCAAACGAAACGTGTGGACTGGAACTTGGAACAGAAAACTTTTGCTTTTGTTGATTTTTTTTTTCTTTTCCCTATGAAGGCTATTTAATTAAGCAATTGGTAAAATTTGAATAAAGTCTGTATATCAGGTAATAATATTGTACCAGTGTTAATTTCCTGATTTTGAAAATCAGGAAATTATCATTATAAAACAGAATATCTTTGTTTTTAGGAAAGACACACTGATGTGTTTAGTGGGTAAAGGATAATTATATCTATAATTTACTCAGTACTCTGTACTGAGTCCAGAGATTTATATTTATTACATTATATAATATTTGTATACATTTAATAGATACACATGTATAAAAGGAAGCAAAAGAGAAAACAAAGCATATGTATTAAATGTTAACATTTGAGGAATTTGATTAAAGAGTACATTGTTTGTATTATTTTTGTGACTGTTGTTTAACTCTGGAATCAAGCCCACAATATCTCTGAGGTATGACTGCACATGCTTGAAATGATGTCTTTTTTTTCTGCAACCTCTAATGTATTAGAGAAGAGATCCTCAAAATAACAGGAATGGCTATTACAAGCAGTATGTAATAACGACATAAAGGTCACTGAATACATGGATCCTCAGCTATTTTGCATTGAGTTACCCCAGGCAATGCTCCCCCACCTTCTCCCCTTTCTCCAATCCAGACCTCCATTCCTGGAAGGAAATACTGGCAGATAGAACCCAAACAGATGCTATTTCACTCACCTAATATAAACGACAGTGCTATGCAGTGGTTTGATATGATTTCAAACGCATTTGTTTATAACAAACATGATGATGTTTTTAAGAGTGAAATTGTTTTCAAGAATGAATTTATCATTTTGATATAGTAAAAGGGAAATTGTGCATTAGGATGTCAACGTATCTCTGTTATCTGATAAGTCCTCTAGCTCAGGTGCAGAGGGGTCCTGCTGGGGAATTATCAAACAACTATTAAAAAGCAACTATGGAGAGGGAACATTTAGACTATAAACACCCACATTTGTGATGACTATTCAGAGTGGCTTGTTTGGACAAGGCCAAAAAAGATCTTCATAATCCAGATAATCATGATGGTGTAATCACTAACCTAGAGCCAGACATCCTGGAATGTGAAGTCAAGTGGGCCTTAGAAAGCATCACTATGAACAAAGCTCATGATGGTGATGGAATTCCAGTTGAGCTATTTCAAATCCTGAAAGATGATGCTTTGAAAGTGCTGCACTCAATATGCCAGCAAATTTGGAAAACTCAGCAGTGGCCACAGGACTGGAAAAGGTCAGTTTTCATTCTAAACCCAAAGAAAGGCAATGACAAAGAATGCTCAAACTACCGCACAATTGCACCCAGCTCACATGCTAGTAAAGTAATGCTCAAAATTCTCCAAGCCAGGCTTCAGCAATATGTGAACCATGAACTTCCTGATGTTCAAGCTGGTTTTAGAAAAGGCAGAGGAACCAGAGATCAAATTGCCAACATTCTCTGGATCATAGAAAAAGTAAGAGAGTTCCAGAAAAACATCTATTTCCGCTTTATTGACTATGCCAAAGCCTTTGACTGTGTGGATCACAAGAAACTGTGGAAAATTCTGAAAGAGATGGGAATACCAGACCACCTTACCTGATCTTGAGAAACCTATATGCAGGTCAGGAAGCAACCATTAGAACTGGACATGGAACAACAGACTGGTTCCAAATAGAAAAAGGAGTATGTCAAGGCTGTACATTGTCACCCTGTTTATTTAACTTATATGCAGAGTACATCATGAGAAATGCTGGACTGAAAGAAGCACAAGCTGGAATCAAGATTGCCGGGAGAAATATCAATAACCTCAGATATGCAGATGACACCACTCTTATGGCAGAAAGTGAAGAGGAACTCAAAAGCCTCTTGATGAAAGTGAAAGTGGAGAGTAAAAAAGTCAGCTTAAAGCTCAACATTCAGAAAATGAAGATCATGGCATCCAGTCCCATCACGTCATGGGAAATAGATGGGGAAACAGTGGAAACAGTGTCAGACTTTATTTTGGGGGGCTCCAAAATCACTGCAGATGGTGATTGCCACCATGAAATTAAGAGACACTTACTCTTTGGAAGGAAAGTTATGTCCAACCTAAATAGCATATTCAAAAGCAGAGACATCACTTTGCCAACAAAGGTCCATCTAGTCAAGGCTATGGTTTTTCCTGTGGTCATGTATGGATGTGAGAGTTGGACTGTGAAGAAAGCTGAGCGCTGAAGAATGGATGCTTTTGAACTGTGGTGTTGGAGAAGACTCTTGAGAGTCCCTTGGACTGCAAGGAGATCCAACCAGTCCATTCTGAAGGAGATCAGCCCTGGGATTTCTTTGGAAGGAATGATGCTAAAGCTGAAACTCCAGTACTTTGGCCACCTCATGTGAAGAGTTGACTCATTTGAAAAGACCCTGATGCTTGGATGCCGGGGACCAGCCCCGGCTCATCCAGGGTATTCGAAGGAGAGACGGCGTAGGCGAAGATCAGGAAACAACTGCTTAATTAAACGTTAATTAAGGATATAAAGAGTAATAGAATGAGGATAGCTCAGTGAGGAAATTCAGTGGAGAAAAGAGGCTGAAATAAGGATAGCTCAGTGAGGAAATTCAGTGTAGAAAAGAGGCTGAATAATTCAGCCAGAAGGTAAGAGAAAGAACGACATGGGGAGACCAAGTTTCAGTGAACAAGGCCCGCACTTTATTT
>NW_011495062.1:22542-22921 GCF_000754665.1 Bison bison bison | reverse complement strand
GGGGGACAGCCCCCCGTAAAGTCAGAGGTGTAGGTGAAAGCACAAAGCAGAAAGTAGGCAGACTCTGGTTTTGGGGGTAGATGGGGGACTCCTGAGGCTCGATCCCGCCTTTGCGTATGCCAAGCCTCCTTCCTCATGACCTTTGTCATGGGCGGAGTTCCTCACGCTGGCTCCCGGCAGTGCTAGAATTCCAGTTGAGCTATTCCAGATCCTGAAAGATGATGCTGTGGAAAGTGCTGCACTCAATATGCAATATGCCCTCAATATGCAATATGCCGGCTCCCGGCACTGGGAGGGATTGGGGGCAGGAGGAGAAGGGGACGACAGAGGATGAGATGGCTGGATGGCATCACTGACTCGATGGACGTGAGTCTGAGTG
>NW_011495062.1:14812-22442 GCF_000754665.1 Bison bison bison | reverse complement strand
TGGCATGCTGCGATTCATGGGGTCGCAAAGAGTCAGACACGACTGAGCGACTGAACTGAACTGAACCTTTGGCTGATCTAAATACCTCTCCAAAGACCTTGAGGCATTAGCTCCTGCCATGATAAAGGCTCTTCTTTTACTGGCATTGGTGAAAGCCTGTGTAGCAGCCCTGTGAAGACAATCATCTTGCCTGTCAACACCACCACATCATTCCCTAGCAACATGTTCTAGCAACTTGAAGGTTTTACTTTTGTTTGGCCAACAGATGGTTAAAACATTTATCTCTGAGAACCAACTCCATAAAGATAGTCCTCAAAGTACATTTGGACTTTATCCCCTCACCTCCCCTCTGGGGAACAATAATGTAATTAATCTATGTTTGTTTGGAGTATGTTATTTATTTATTGGCTTGTTAAGCCATTATTCTGTAGCTACTAGCTGGTGAAATTCTTTAAGCCCCATAGTACATCTGTGTTTAAAACGTTGGCAAAGACGGTCTCACTCTCTGAGCCTCATTTGCCACCCTCAAATCAGAGAGATGATAAATATAAGAAAAAGGGGAAAAAATGTAATTTGGGAATAAATAAAGGAACCACAATGTTTTAGTGGAAATGAGACATTTGAGTCATTTTTATAAAAGAATTTCTTTCACTTTTGGTGGGATAATCAACCAGGATGGCATTTACGAAGAGGCAATTTGGCAACCTTAAACAAAATGACATTGAGAATTTCTTTTTCTCAGCAATTTCACTTCTAGGAAGCCATTCTGTAGAAACAGGAAATGTTTTGCATCTGTAAACTCCATCAGCATGCCTGCTTCTGCACAGCCTAAGGATAATCAGATTAGGCATGAAAGGCTGGACCCAGCAGCTCCACTACATCAACCAAGCTCAATACTCTAATTACATAAAATCAGACAAAAATAAATCTGCCAGATTACTATTAATTTTAATGGCATCATTCCTGTTGCTTTTAGTGGCATCTTAGCATCTTGGATCATCTTCTCAGATGATGATCTGAGAAGGCCTGTACCTTCATGAGAGCCTGGGTTCTTAAGACCATTTCTTTCTCCTACTGTAATCAGTGTATGTATAGATTTTCTAATAGAACAGTATAAAAAGTTAGTGTTAGGGACATTTCTGTAGTTCAATATACTAAGAAATATAGGTTGCAGTGACGAGAATATAGCAAACATTGTGGGGATTTACAGTATCTTTGAGGAGATCCTCAAAAAAATATGCAGAGTCTCTTTAAATCTAGCAAATATCAGAGCTCTTAAACACTATAGAATATGGCCTCACTCACGTGGATGTCACAATACACATAGAGAAGTTATCTTTCAGAGTCTAGACCTATGTTACAGCCCTCTCCTATATCCCCCTCCTGCTTTTCCTAATTCCTCATCTTTCACATAACAAACCCACAATTTTCTAAATAATTTTTCTGGGGCCACTCTTTTTCCTCTCAGCTTAAGATGCCTGCTTTCCCTTGATACAAAAGAAATACTTCTAATGCACCATAAAAAATGGTTACAGCTAACTCAGATTCTAGAAAGAAAATTATCAGCTATCAGAGAAGGCAATGGCACCCCACTCCAGTACTCTTGCCTGGAAAATCCATGGACAGAGGAGCCTGGTGGGCTGCAGTCCATGGGGTCGCTAAGAGTCAGACACGACTGACCAACTTCACTTTCACTTTTTTCTTTCATGCACTGGAGAAGGAAATGGCAACCCGCTCCGGTATTCTTGCCTGGAGAATCCCAGGGATAGCGGAGCCTAGTGGGCTGCCGTCTATGGGGTCACACAGAGTCGGACACAACTGAAGTGACTTAGCATAGCATAGCACAGAATATTAAGCATATTAAACTTTCTGAGTCTTCGTATTGGTAAAATGGATAACTGAGGTATCTACCTCGTATATGAATCTGATGATTAAATGAAGTCATCCACCCTTAATAGGCCTGCAGGAAGAACTGATTCTTTCTGTCATTTTTAGTAGTAATATATTAATAGCTTCACTTGGAGAAGGTTCCCGACTCTCTTTCTTGACTACCTTCTGATTTACTCAACCTGTAGAATAACTAAAAAGGAGAGGACTATAAACAATCCATATTCGTTTCTTCTTTCTTCTCCTCCCCCCATCCCCATAATATCTAAACAAATAAATTGCTTAAACATATTTTATTTCAGAAGTTGTGGAAGGGAAATTTCCTAAGTAGGTTCAGCACTGTTGGTAGAGAATGAATAGAAGGAGTTAAGGTTCATGCTAATGTCATGTTCATTCCAGACATCTAAAGACAGGCTTCAAGTCTGTAGATGGGAGGGTCACTTGCTTATCTCTTCAACATCCAGCTACTCTTTAACTAGGCACAAGCTGGGAAGCCATGAGACCCTATATAATCTCTCCAAACTACACCCCAAACTACCTGAGAAGTTGCTCCTTCTTTGCACAAACTGCTCACAAAAATTTAAATAAGGCAGAGTTGTATTCCAAGTTTCATAAGCACAACATTTATACTTTTAAATATGCTCAATATTCAGAAATATTTTATATGAGAAATAAATACTCTTCCAAGAATGATTTTGACAGACTCCAAAGGTCCAATGTAGATACTGTGTGTTTTTTTAATATTCATAGAATATAGTATACTAAGTTAAATCCTTAATGTCCTGTAAAATGCATTCATTTTTTTTCCTACAATTGAGTTCAATTGAATTTTTCCTCAATTCCTACTACAATTGAGGTAGTCCTCTGCTTATCTTCCTGCTAACTTTGAATTTAATCCCCATCTGTTCAGAAATGTTTGACTTGTAGAGTTATGAACCAATAACCATTTAAAGCAATAACCAATGACCCCATAAAAGACTGACCCAGACATGCCTGTGAGTGTCCAAGAATCTCAGGTGGAGGCGTGGGCTGGCGGTGGCCTGCTGCAGGGTGGGGGCACTGAATGCAGCAGTGCGTGCATGGGGCCTTTTGAAGGAAGTCACCATTATCTTCATTACGTCCACCATAGTTGTGAGGTACAAACAACAGGAAGGGACCACAGTCCTGCCCATCAACAGAAAACTGGATTAAAGACTTACTGAGCATGGCCCACCCATCAGAAGATTCAGGTTCCCCCCTAGTCAGTCTCTCCAAACAGGAAGCTTCCATAAGCCTCTTATCCTTATCCACCAGACGGCAGACAGAATGAGAACCACAATCACAGAAAACTAATCAAACCAATCACATGGACCACAGCCTTGTCTAACTCAATAAAACTATGAGCCATGCCATGTAGGGCCACCCAAGATGGACGGGTCAGGGTGGAAAGTTCTGACAAAATGTGGTCCACTGAAGAAGGGAATGGCAAACCACTTCGCTATTCTTGCCTTGAGAACCCCATGAACAATATGAAAAGGCAAAAAGATATGACACTGAAATATGAACTCACCAGGTCAGTAGGTGCCCAATATGCTACTGGAGAAGAATGGAGAAAGAATGAAGAGACAGAGCAAAACTGAAAACAACGTCCAGTTGTGGATGTGACTGGTGATGGAAGTAGAGTCCAATGCTGTAAAGAACAATACTGCATAGGAATCTGGAACGTTAGGTCCATGAATCAAGGTAACTTAGAAGTGGTCAAACAGGAGATGGCAAGAGTGAATGTCGACATTTTAGGAGTCAGTGAACTAAATGGACTGGAAAGGGCAAATTTAATTCAGATGACCATTATATCTACTACTGTGGGCAAGAATCCCTTAGGAGAAATGGAGTAGCCATCGTAGTCAACAAGAGAGTCCAAAATGCAGTACTTGGGTGTAATCTCAAAAATGACAGAATGATCTCTCTTCGTTTCCAGGGCAAGCCATTCAATATCACAGTAATCCAAGTCAATGCCCCAACCAGTAACGCTGGAGAAGCTGTATTTGAACAGTTCTATGAAGACCTACAAGACCTTATAGAACTAACACCCAAACAAGATGTCCTCCATCACAGGGGACTGGAATGCAAAAGAAGGAGGTCAAGAGATACCTGGAATAATGGGCAAATTTGGCCTTGGGTACAGAATGAAGCATGACAGAGGCTAACAGAGTTTTTTCAAGAGAACAGTTTGGTCATAGCAAAAACCCTCTTCCAACAACACAAGAAAAGACTCTACACATGGACATCACCCAATGGTCAATACTGAAATCAGATTGATTATAATCTTTCAGCCAAAAATGGAGAAGCTCTATACAGTCAGCAAAAATACGACTAGGAGCTGACTGTGGATCACATCATGAACACCTTATTGACAAATTCAGAATTAAATTGAAGAAAGTAGGGAAAACCACTAGACCATTCAGGTATGACCTAAATCAAATCCCTTACTATTATATAGTGGAAGTGACAAATAGATTCACAGAATTAGATCTGATGATTTATAACACTGTACAGGAGGCAGTGATTAAGACTATCCCCAAGAAAAACAAATGCAAAAAGGCAAAATGGTTGTCTGAGGAGGCCTTACAAATAGCTGAGAAAAGAGAAGCGAAAGGCAAGGAGAAAAGGAAAGATATACCCATTCAAACACAGAGTTTCAAAGAATAGCAAGGAGAGATAAGAAAGCCTTCCTCAGTGATCAATGCAAAGAAATAGAGGAAAACAATAGAACGGGAAAGACTAGAGATCTCCTCAAGAAAATTGGAGATACCAAGGGAACACTTCATGCAAAGATGGGCACAATAAAGGCCAGAAACGTTATTTACCTAACAGAAGTAGAAGATATTAAGAAGAGGTGGCAAGAATACACAGAAGAACAGTACAAAAAAGATCTTAATGACCTGATAACCACAATGGTATGATCACTCTCCTAGAGCCAGACATCCTAGAGTGCAAAGTCAAGTGTGCCTTAGGAAGTATCACTACAAACAAAGCTAGTGGAGGTGAGGGAACTCCAGCAGAGCTATTTCAAATCCTAAAAGATAATGCTGTGAAAGTGCTGCACTCAATATGACAGTAAATTTGAAAACTCAGCAGTGGCCACAGGACTGGAAAAGGTCACTTTTCATTTCAATCCCAAAGAAAGGCAATACCAAAGAATGTTCAAACTACTGTATAATTGCACTCATCTCACACGTTAGCAAAGTAATGCTCAAAATTCTCCAAGCCAGACTTCAACAGTATGTGAACTGTGAAATTACAGATGTTCCAGCTGGATTTAGAAAAGGCAGAGGAACCAGAGATCAAATTGCCAACATCCGTTGGATCATCGAAAAAGCAAGAGAATACTAGGAAAACATTTCTTTCTGCTTTATTGATTATGCCAAAGCCTTTGATTGTGTAGATCACAACAAACTATGGAAAATTCTTCAAGAAATAGGAATACCAGATCACTTTACCTGCCTCCTGAGAAATCTGTTTGCAGGTCAAGAAGCACAGTTAAAACCCGACATGGAACAATGGACTGGTTCTAAATTGGGAAAGGAGTGTGTAAAGGCTGTATCTTGTCATCCTGCTTATTTGACTTACATGCAGAGTACATACATCATGTAAAATGCTGGGCTGGATGACACACAAGCTGGAATCAATTTCTGGTGAGAAATATTAATAAAGTCAGATATGTAGAAAGCGTAGAAGAACTCAAGAGCCTCTTGATGAAAGTGAAAGAGGAGAGTGAAAAATCTGGCTTCAAACTTAACATTCAGAAAACTAAGATCATGGCATCTGGTCTCATTGCTGCTGCTGCTGCTGCTAACTCGTGTCAGTCGTGTCTGACTCTGTGCGACCCCATAGACGGCAGCCTACCAGGCTCCTCCATCCCTGGGATTCTTCAGGCAAGAATACTGGAGTGGGTTGCCATTTCCTTCTCCAGTGCATGAAAGTGAAAAGTGAAGTCACTCAGTCATGTCTGACTCTTCGCAACCCCATGGACTGTAGCCCACCAGGTTCCTCTGTCCATGGGATTTTCCAGGCAAGAGTACTGGAGTGAGTTGCTATTGCCTTCTCTTTCCAGTCTCATTACTTTATGGCAAATAGATAGGGAAACGATGGAAATAGTGAGAGGCTTTAATTTTTGAGGCTCCAAAATTACTGCAGATGATACTGCAGCTGTAAAATTAAAAGACACTTGCCTCTTTGAAGAAAAACTATGATCAACCTAGACAGCATATTAAAAAACAGAGACATTACTTTGCCATCAAAGGTCCATCTAGTGAAAGCCAATATTCGTGTATGGATGTGAGAGTTGGACTATAAAGAAAGCTGAGTGCAGAAGAATTGATGATGCTTTTGAACTGTGGTGTTGGAGAAGACTCTTGAGACTCCCCTGGACTGTAAGGAGATCCAACCATCCCATCCTAAAGGAAATCAGTCCTGAATATTCATTGGAAGGACTGATGCTAAAGCTGTAGCTGCAATACTTTGGCCACCTGATGCTTAGAACTTACTCCTTAGAAAAGACCCTGATGCTGGGAAAGATTGAAGGGAAGAGGAGAAGGGGATGACAGAGGAAAAGATGGTCGGATGGCATCACCGACTCAATGGACATGAGTTTGAGCAAGCTCTGGGAGTTTTTGATGTACAGGGAAGCCTGGTGTGCTATAGTCCATGGGGTCACAAAGAGTCGGACATAACTGAGAAACTGAAATGAACTGAACCATTTAAACAGCCAGTCTAGCAGTCTCCCATCTAGGGGAAGGGTCCTGAGTTTGGGGTGCAGAATGGAAAGTGGGCTCTGGAGTTACAAGGAGAAACCCTGCTTCTACTTCCTGATACTTTTCTCAACTTGTAGGAGTAACTTATAGTAGTAGGCCTTTTATGGACTGTAAGTAAGTGAAGTCGCTCAGTCGTGTCCAACTCTTTGCAATCCCATGGACTGTAGCCTACCAGGCTCTTCTGTCCATGGGATTTTCCAGGCAATAGTACTGGAGTGGATTGCCATTTCCTTGGCCTGTACAACATGGATAATACCTGCATCAATGTTATCAGGTTGTTTTAGGGACTAAATGAGAAAGCAAATGTCAATCACTTAGCACCATGCTTAGTTTACAATAAAGACTCAATTTATTGTCATGTTCAGCAACTATCTCCTGGAAATAGCCTGAAATAAGATTTAAGAGATATTTATTTTTACCTAGGTTTACTGAGAAACCTGTATGCAGGTCAGGAAGCAACATTTAGAACTGGACATGGAACAACAGACTGGTTCCAAATAGGAAAAGGAGTACATCAAGGCTGTATAGTGTCACTCTGCTTATTTAACTTATATGCAGAGTACATCATGAGAAATGCTGGGCTGGAAGAAGCACAAGCTGGAATCAAGATTGCCGGGAGAAATATCAATAACCAGATATGCAGATGACACCACCCTTATGGCAAAAAGTGAAGAGGAACTCAAAAGCCTCTTGATGAAGGTGAAAGTGGAGAGTGGAAAAGTTGGCTTAAAGCTCAACATTCAGAAAACTAAGATCATGGCATCTGGTCCCATCACTTTACGGGAAATACATGGGGAAACAGTGGAAACAGTGTCAGACTTTATCTTTTTGGGCTACAAAATCACTGCAGATGGTGATTGCAGCCATGAAATTAAAAGACGCTTACTCCTTGGAAGGAAACTTATGACCAACCTAGATAGCATATTCAAAAGCAGAGACATTCCTTTGCC
>NW_011495062.1:4716-14712 GCF_000754665.1 Bison bison bison | reverse complement strand
AGTGCTGAAGAATTGATGCTTTTGAACTGTGGTGTTGAAGACTCTTGAGAGTCCCTTGGACTGCAAGGAGATCCAGCCAGTCCATTCTAAAGGAGATCAGCCCTGGGTGTTCTTTGGAAGGAATGATGCTAAAGCTGAAACTCCAGTACTTTGGTCACCTCATGCAAAAAGTTGACTCATTGGAAAAGACTCTGATGCTGGGAAGGATTGGGGGCAGGAGAAGAAGGGCACGACAGAGGATGAGATGGCTGGATGGCATCACCGACTCAACAGACATGAGTTTGAGTGAACTCTGGGAGATGGTGATGGACAGGGAGGCCTTGTGTACTGCGATTCATGGGGTCACAAAGGGTCAGACACGACTGAGCGACTGAACTGAACTGAGGTTTATCAATGACCACCTTTTTGGTTAGCTACTTTCCTTTCCTAGTTTTCAGTTCCCTCAGCTGTACATGTGAATGGATAGATCAATATTTTTTTTAGAATTTTTTAATTGAAGTATCTTTAACTACAATAAGCTAATGTTCCTGGGTTATTTTAGCTCTAAAATTCTTTTAGAATCTTTTCTTACTTATTCAGAGTCAATAAGGTGAATATCAGTAATCCTTTTATTCTTTTGACACAGTGATTATAACAAACACTTTCAAAGACTCAGAAAAGCACACTGGAAAGACTGTCATGTGCTTCTCAGTAATGTATCTGTGACAGCTGCAAATAACAGGAGATTATGATACAGTGCTATTCATACTCTAATAAGGGAAATTCAAGGTGCTGGTGGAGAGAGAGTGTAGAAAGAGTTCACAGTGATCCCCGAGCAGAAGTAACATCCAAACTGAGAACTGGTATGTAGCAATTACTCTCAAAACACAGGGATAACCTCAGTGGTTATCATATTTAAAATATGAGTTTTAAAGAGAATGTATTTGGGGGGTGGGCAACAACTTTTTACTTTTTAAAAAATGTTTGTATTGTTAGTATACTATATCACTGATCTCCAGATAAGCAATTTTTTTTTTTTTTAAGCTAGGTGGAAAGATAGGGAAAAGCAATTGGACATTTATCACAAGGGTTTTTCTTTTTAGGTAAAAATTGTATATTACAGAACCATACTTAATTTTCTTGAAAAAAATATTCCTTACACATATTCTTTAATATTTCATAACACTGCCTAGTGGAATTATTAGGAACTTAATGTCTAAGTTAATACAAGAAAAAACACCTGATAAAAATTCTATCACATTAGGTAGAATTTTGTTTTTAAAGAGCATAGATGAGAAACATCTACTTGGCCTGTAAGAGAAGTAATTTTCACCAAAAATAGGGCAAGTAAGAATAGAAAGAAAGCCATGTAATTGATAGTAACAAGACAAAGCCAGCCTTGACTGCAAAGTGTACATCATACATTTAGGTTTGGAAAAAATAGTTACTTTAGGGACATTTGTGCTTTTTTTTTTTTTTTTTTTCAGCTTTAATTTGACTCAATTAACAGACTACCTACATTTCAGGTATTTCCTGCTAGATGAATTAGTGGTTTATAATTTTTGAAATAAGTATCCAGCATTTCTTCACTCACCTAAAAGAAAATGAGAATGTGGTTTGTTAACTACTACATACTTGGCTTAAAAAAAAACCCACAAAATTAGTAAAATAAGATATATTGTAGCTATAAATTTCATGTTTACTTAGAACATACAGGACATTTTTAAAAGGAATAAAAATAAATCATTACAAGTTAATTATCTTGAAGATTTATGTAACTCCAGCTCTATCATGTAATTATTTTTAAGGGAACAGAGTTCAAGACACACTGCTGCTGCTGCTGCTGCTTCTAAGTCTCTTCAGTCGTGTCTGATGCTGTGCAACCCCATAGACCACAGCCCACCAGGCTCCCCCGTCCCTGGGATTCTCCAGGTAAGAACACTGGAGTGGGTTGTCATTTCCTTCTCCAGTGCATGAAAGTGAAAAGTGAAAGTGAAGTCGCTCAGTCCTGTCCAACTCTTAGCGACCCCGTGGACTGCAGCCTACCAGGCTCCTCCATCCATGGGATTTTCCAGGCAAGGGTACTGGAGTGGGGTGCCTTTGCCTTCTCCTCAAGACACACTATTCTTTTTTAATTGGGATCAAAAATCTTTCA
The DNA here is from genome assembly GCF_000754665.1 of Bison bison bison. NCBI lineage: Eukaryota > Metazoa > Chordata > Mammalia > Artiodactyla > Bovidae > Bison > Bison bison. The sequence continues at coordinate 12,578 of NW_011495062.1, read as the reverse complement.
GAACTTCCTTTCAGAACAGACTTGGGACAACTGTAGGTAAATGATACATGCTCAATGAATATCTTTCTTTTTCTACAGCATTAAAGTTGTCTTGGCACCAAAACCTTAGATTTGAGGTTGAAACTTAATCAGTGTTTCTGAAACCCTCAGGTCAAGTAACTAATGTATAGTCGATCCCAGGCTGCTCAAGTGCCCATTGTTAGAGTGCTCACCAGAAGCCAGAGCAAAAACACTGTAGGCAGACATAGGAGCCTCAACTGCCCGAGATTCTATCAGATAAAACACCACTGAGAGAAGAACATAATTTAAAAAGTATTAAATACACAGGAAACTCTCCATCATTAATGAGAATTAAACATAATAGGATGATTAAAACCCCCAAGAACTTTGGATAACAAGAAATCTAAAGAGACTATACAATAACTCTAAGACAATTAAAAACATCAACCATTAAGAAACCGAAAAGAACAAAAAATTGAGAAAAATAGAACTTAAAATACTAAGTAATGGAAGACCTAAAGACAAGTAATAAAGTTAATGAAATTTAACAATTTTCTAACTACCAGGTCAGCAAGAATTAGACAAGCTGCCAATAACAAGTGTTGGTAAGGATGTGGAAGAATGCAGAATGGAAATCATTGGAAATCATTCCTATAATTCCTATAATTCCAGTTAGAAATGCAAATTGGTACAACCACATGAAGCAAACTGCTATTACTCTAGGAAATGGAAGATATTCACATTCATTTATCCTCTACCCAATTCTGAAATTCTCTTCCTAATCAAATACCCTAGGGAAATTTTTGCCCTTCTGCAATAAAATTTGTACAAGAATTTCTGTAGAAGTATCAACCACAAGAAAATTGAAAAATTGTGGTGTATTTACATAATACAATGCTATAAAATAGAGAAAAAGGAATAAATAGATATCAACATAAATGGATATCAGGAAAAAACACTTTAGAGGAAAAAGTCAAGTTGAAAACCAAAGTATGACTCCATCTTTACAAAAAGTCAAAAATGTGTAAGACTAGATACTATGTTATTTAGATAGTAATAATTATGCATTTTAAAAGGAAAAGGATGCTAAATTAAGAGATCAAACTTTGCCTGATTTCAAAATAAACAAACAAAAAATTTTATTTCAAGTAAGAAACAAGTTTATTAAGGTGTACTTAAATAGATCTAATTTCCATTTTTTCTTTATCTGTACCCATTGTGTCCTTTAGCTCATCTATTTTTTGTGGGTGGGGTAATTTCTAGTTTATTCTTCTGATATTTTACCTTATACACAAAAAGCAGCATACTATATCTTATATTTTATTTATCTACTGTAACAATCAGGGTTCTCCAAAGGAAAAGAACCAATAGGATACATAAAATTCACAGGCTAGAAATTCAGGAAAGAGCTGATGTTACAGTCTTGAGTCTGAAACCTGTAGAGCAGGCCAGCAGGCTGGAAACTCAGGCAAGAATTCTGTGTTACAGTCTAGAGGCAGAATTCCTTCTCTGAGAAACCTGGATTGTGCTCCAGTGGCCTTCAGCTGATTGGTTGAGGCTCACCTACCTTGTGGATGCTAACTTGCTTTCCTGAAGGCCAACTACCCTGAGAGCTCAATTGGAAAAGATCCGCCTGCAATGCTGGAGACCTGGGTTCAATCCCTGGGTTGGGAAGATCCCCTGGAGAAGAGAAACACTACTCACTCCAGTATTCTGGCCTGGAGAATTCCATGGACTGTGTAGTCCATGGGGTCGCAAAGAGTTGGACATGACAGAGTGACTTTCACTTTCACTAAGGCCAACTGATTGTAAACGTTAATCATATCTAGAAAACGCCTCCACAGTAACATCTAGATTAGTATTTGACTGAACAAGTGAGCACCACAGCCTAGCCAAGATATCATATAAAGTTAACCATCTCATCTACTTCCCTTCCTTTTGTTCTTACTTTTCCATTTGACCATCTAGCCTAGAGATGTCTCTATATATGTGGTCAAGTATAATATGTCAAATATTTTCCTTCATTTTTTTAAACGGCAGCTTAACACTCTATTGTATAGATACATTTATTTAACCAGATGATTCCATTGTTTTATAAATATGGCACAATAAAAAATCCTGCACATACATTGCTTCATATTTGTTCCAGCATATTTTAGGAATAGATTCCTAAAAGGCATATACATGCATAATTTTCTTTCATGTCATCAAATTTCCCCTCCATTGGGGTCAGATCTATTAGCCCTCTGCCCAGCAACATTGAAGAAAGCCTGTTTTGCCATAATCTCATCAAAAACAAATTTTTTTAAAAAATTTATAAAATGTATATTTTTTTCTCAGTTGGATAAGAATGGAATCTCAGTGGAATAAGAAAAATCTCCTTCTACAAAAGGGTGGGAAACTCTTACCTCCCAGGCCAGAGCCACCCTCCACTAAGGGGATGTCAGGAAACTCATCTGAAGTCCTAAATCAGCACCATTGAATGAGGGGTAGGAAACTTGCTCTCAAACAAGACTCCCTGATGCAAGACAGAATTTGGCAGCCCAGAGGGAGGAACAGGAATACTGAGAAAATCTCATCCCTGAGGCTAAATAAAGTACACAGAACCTAAGACAGAGGCTGGAAATGAGTAAGAACATCTCTTGCCCATCAAAAGGCTTACAGTGAATAATGATCAGTGTCAGGATTTTCTGAGGATCAGATCAGCTTCCCTGGAATAACATGGATCTCCAAACAAGAAATCAGAAGTTGATGGCAATGGTGCTCGCTTACTAGGGGGACAACGGCAAATGGCCAATGCAGACTGAACTCTTAAGTGAGCTTCTTCAAGTGCAAGAAGAAAACAGGTTTGGCATTTCCTTTTAAAGGAGGCAACTCTTTAAGTGGAGAGTCCTATACCTATTTGGTAGCTTGTATTTTTACAGGTCCTTCACTAGAGGCCCAGTGAAGGGTGAGGATGAAGTGGGAAAGGGGAACAGGTGAAGGTATTCAGGATCTAACTTGGCAGGTAAGATCTACCCTGTTGATTTGGTGGAAGAACAAAGCTTTTTAACAAATGGCAGTCTTGGACTATCTTCTCACTATTTTGCTCTTCTAGCAGTTAAATTGTGCTCTAACAACTGGTTATCACTGCACTGCTCAAGTTATGTGTCTTCAGTTATGTGTCTTAAATATTGAGAAGCAATACCATTAGACATGTTTGAGGGAAGAGTCTATTCTTCTGTTACCATTTTAGTGACACTTTCATCATTACTTAGGAGCTATCATAACCTGTCAGCAGGTTCACGCTCAGTCCCTAGTGGCAGTCACCCTCCACCAGCGAGTCATCAAGTTGGGACAGTGAGCTCCCTACATGACCATGGTGAGCTGAACTTCGTGAATGTTCTTTGCCCATGACCCGGAGAAGGCAATGGCACCCCACTCCAGTACTCTTGCCTGCAAAATCCCATGGATGGAGGAGCCTGGTGGGCAGCAGTCCAAGGGGTCGCTGAGAGGCGGACACGACTGAGCAACTTCACTTTCACTTTTCACTTTAATGCATTGGAGAAGGAAACGGCAATCCACTCCAGTGTTCTTGCCTGGAGAATCCCAGGGACGGCGGAGCCTGGTGGGCTGCCGTCTACGGGGTCGCACAGAGTCGGACATGACTGAAGTGACTTAGCAGTAGCAGCAGCAGAGACATACAGGATAATCTGGCCCTTGAGTAAAATTAGGGAGAGGGAAGGTGCCTCAAAACTTAACAGATGGAATGGTAGGTCTCAGAGTTGAATTCGGTTTGATACAGAGAAATGAATTGATGTGGTATTTCTTTTACTAAGATATGTGGAATGAAATTTATACTCATTACACATAAATGAATTTCAACTATATATTAGGGAATAATTCATCTAATACCAAAAATAAAAGTTCCCAATTTTCTCCAAGCCGCATTTTTAAAAGAATTTTATTCTTTAAATATATGTTTGATTTCAGCAGAAAAGGTTTAAGCACAAGAGGACAATTTGTTTCACATATGTCATGACAATTACATCTCCGACCTGGCCAAGCAGCTGTTCCACTTAGAGTCGTGGAAGGACTAAATTATCTTTCAAAGTTCCCTGGAATACAAATACTGACATTTTTGCAAATATATTTCAGTGTAATGTTTTTGTACCAAATGCTGGAGGTAGACAGAATTGATAGAATCCTTTTCAGTAGACATTATTCCACCAATGCTTTCTATTTAAGAGGTCCACTGGAGACTGTGATAGTTACAGCAGTTTAAGGAGTGTTGGCAAGAGGGAGAAATCCAATAACCTAACTGCCATGAGAAATTAATCTAAATGTTAATACTTCCAAATCCCAGACTCCTCTGGGTGTGGGTTTGAAAGAATGGTAGCAAGGCAGAATGTTATTGGGGGAATTGCCAGAGGGACAGCACCAGAGGAAACATTGTACAATCTCTTTCATGATAAGGTGGAATCCAATTAGAACCTGGCCACACAGGTAATGTTTTTCAAGTAAATCAATGCATGATCTTTCCAGATGTCTATATCCAGACTCCAACTAAAGGTAAGGAGGATTTTAGTCTAGGTGCTGCTAGAAATGGAATGTTCCTTAGCTGAGTGTCTCTAAATAAGAGAGTATGTTCATCTGTAGGCACTAATTAGGAACCAATGACCTATTAAACCCTGCTACAGTCACTGCAGCTAAGTTACTTCAGTCGTGTCTGACTCTGTGCGACCCCATAGATGGCAGCCCACCAGGCTCCCCCGTCCCTGGGATTCTCCAGGCAAGAACACTGGAGTGGGTTGCCATTTCCTTCTCCAGTGCATGCAAGTGGAAAGTGAAAGTGAAGTCGCTCAGTCACATCTGACTCTTAGCGACCCCATGGACTGCAGCCCACCAGGCTCTTCTGTCCATGGGATTTTCCAGGCAAGAGTACTGGAGTGGGGTGCCATTGCCTAGAAAGTTGTAATTCATCACACATGGAGTATTTTTGGACACATTGCCATTTACAAGTCAGTTTCTCTCTCTCTCTTACACACACTTAAACAGACACATACACACACACCAAAATTCTATATTTGTACTTCAAGAAATTTATAGTTTAGATTGTGGATGAGAGAGTGAAAACAGATGCTGAATATTCCTTAAACAACTAAAAACACACAACTCTAATTTTATAGTTTAAACAACATAAAGTTAAACACTTACTGTTCCAGGAATTGTGTTGATGACATATTAAATGGATTTAAAATATATGGAAACAGGTGCTCTGTACAGTGCTAGGAGGCAAGGAGGGTGCAATGATTGGCTAAAAAAATAATAGACATCCTTGTTCTCCTGAAATCCACACTTGTTTGGTACCAAATACTGGAGGCAGACAGAACTGATACAATTGGTAAAATAGCTATTAATCCAACATAACCCTATTAGGTGTCACTCCCGTCTGCCATTACAGGAGACATAAGAGACATGGGATCGATCCCTGGGCTTTGATGATCCCCTGGAAGACGGCATGGCAACCCACTCCAGTATTCTTGCCTGGAGAATTCCATGGGCAGAAGAACCTGGCAGGCTACAGTCCACAGGGTCACAAAGAATTGGACTTTACTGAAATTACTTAGCACACACATTTCTCATCAACTCACTTTCTTCCCCTCTTTTCAACTTTATGAGAAGCATCCTGCTATGATTCTCTTTTGAATTTTGTTGATCTTGGTCACTGTGGTTATCTATTCTCTCTTCTATGTTTTTCCTTCTTTCAAGATATCAAAGCCTCCCTTCTGCACCCAAGGAGCTGTGGGAGAAGATTACTCCATCCTTCTTAAGGGTAAAATATGTGACTCAGGCATAAACTGATTAGGATATTCTCATCTCTGATTAATCAAAATTGGATCAATAAGAGGTGAGGCATGGGTTTGCTGAAAGTTTAAGCTTCCTTGTTCTAGGAAAATGTCTTAAAGAGACATTTATTACACTGTATCTGGATTAAGAAGCTTGTTGCTCCAGGAACTGTTGGCAGTCTTATTCTGACCATAGAAAAAAGCTGGTATGGAATAGGGCTAAGGCAAGAGATGAAATGATATAGACAGATCTTTGATGGTATCATTGAAATGCTGAATCCAACTAGCTCTGAAATTCACTTAATCTCTAGATTTACCAGTTATTTGAGCCAATAAATCTCCTTTATTGTTTAAGTCAATTTGAACTAAGCTTTTTCTTATTTGTAGCTGTAATGTATCCTAAATGATATTGATCATCCCATTAAACAGGGCAATTTGGCAATGTTCAGAAGCCTCAAAAATGGATGTACCCTCTGAGCCAGCAGTTCCTAAGGAAATAGTTGAAAAGCTATGAAGATTTATAAGCACAAGACTCTTTGCAATACTCTTTAGAATAGTCAAATACTTAGAATGACTTAAATTTCTAATGTACAGCTAATCAAGTAAACTGGACTGTCACGATACTACTGAATACCAAGCAGCCACAGAACTTGATGAAGATAATGACACATACTTGGCAATAAAAACTGCACATCATATAGAAAAATAGAAATACAATGAGAGCATGTTTTATTAATTCATTTTCTTTTCAAAAACACAGTATAATAATGGTGCTCATGCCTTTCTGAGTTCTAAGTATTGAGAGCTTTGCACACATTATTGCAGTGCTTTCCAGTCCTGGCTGCATCACAGTCATCTAGAGAAGAGTTTAGAAAAAACAGGACAAGCCAGGGCAATGCAATGAAGTCAGTACTCTGAGGAAGTGGGGTGATCAGAATTTTTCAAGGATTTTGGGTGATTCTTATGCACAGTCAAGACTGAGAATCATAATATTTCTCTTCCTTGGGACAACATTCCTAGTATTATTTGCATAGTAGTTGTATTCCTCATACAGTTGAGGAAATCTTAGAAAGGTTAAGTAACTAGGTTCCTGTAACATGGAAGAAATCAAACTCTACTCAGGGTTATCTAATTAGAAAATGACAATCTTGGTGATGATATCAAAATGTCTTTTAGTGAATGAGGGTGATTATGTGAGGAATTTGGGTGCCACAAAAAAAGACCAGAAGACACACAGAAGTGTTGTGTCTCTAGGAGGTGAGATTATCAATCACTTAGACTTTCTTTCTTATAGACTGAAATGTCATTTTTAATACTCAGGATGCCTTTGTATTATAAGTATATATATATACAGGTACATGTGATAGCTTATGGTGAACGATGCCGGATTTGTCATCTCCGAAGAAGAAGATTTAGCTTCAGGACCAGGGACAAGCCTTGATCACTCAAGAGCTTTTGTGAAGCAGAATTTTTATTAAAGTAAGAAAAGGGACAAAGAAAGCTTCTGACATAGACAGCAGAAAGGGGATGGAGAATGCCCCCCTTGCTAGTGTTATCAAGGCCTTATATACTTTTTTCAGACCCACTCCCGTAACATACATCTTAAATTAACAAGATTAGAATGAACAATAGAAAGATCTTACCAGACCCACTCCCATAATATACATTTTAAGACGACAGGATTGGTCAGAAGGTTCTTGTTAAGGAGAAACATGTCCTCAAGCAAGATACATTGTTATATTAACTACGACAAAGCAATATAGAAAAGAACATTTGTCCTTTTCTCCTTGAGAGCCCCAGACAGCTTTCTCCTTCTTGAGGGCTCCGGACTCTTTTCTTCTCATCAGGAACCCTGGACTTCTTATCAACCTAACTAGGAATGGACTCTCTCATATGTATGTATGCATATACATGTAAACGTGTGTATACATACACCTATGTATAGGGCTTCCCTGGTGGCTCAGATGGTAAAGAATCTGCCTGCAATGCAGGAGACCTGGGTTTGATCCCTGGGTCAAGAAGATCCCCTGGAGC
>NW_011495062.1:0-1741 GCF_000754665.1 Bison bison bison | reverse complement strand
CCTCCCTGTCCATCACCAACTCCCAGAGTTTACTCAAACTCATGTCCATTGAGTCGATGATGCCATCCAACCATCTCATCCTCTGTTGTCACCTTCTCCTCCTGCCTTCAATCTTTCTCAGCATCAGCATCTTTTCAAATGAGTCAGTTCTTCTCATCAGATGGCCAAAGTATTGGAGTTTCAGCTTCAACATCAGTCCTTCTAATGAATATTGAGGACTGATTTCCTTTAGGATTGACTGGTTGGATCTCCTTGTAGTCCAAGGGCCTCTCAGGAGTCTTCTCCAATACCACAGTTCAAAAGCATCAGTTCTTTTGTGCTCAGCTTTCTTTATAATCCAATTCTCACATCCATACATGACTACTGGAAAAACCATAGCTTTGACTAGATGGAACTTCATTGGCAAAGTAATGTCTCTGCTTTTTAATATACTGTCTAGATTAGTCATAACTTTTCTTCAATGGAGCAAGCGTCTTTTACTTTCATGGCTGCAGTCACCATCTGAATATTACTTTGTTAAAAAAACTTTAGCATCTCTCAAAAAAAAAAAAACAAAACACTGAGGTATTACCTCTCAATAGTCAGAATGGCCATCATTAGAAAGTCCACAAGTAACAAATGCTCAGGAGGGTGTGGAGAAAAGGGAATCCTTCTATACTGTTAGTGGGAATGTAATCTTGTGTAACCTCTATGGAAAATAGTATAGAGGTTCCTCAAAAAACTAAAAATAGAGTTTCTATATTGATCTAGCAGTCCCACTCCTGGGCATAAACCCAGAGAAAATTATAATTTGAAAAGATATACATACACTTATGTTCACTGCAGCACTATATACAATAACCAAGACAGGGAAACAGCCTAAATGTTGATCAACAGAGGAATGGATAAGGGAGATATGGTACATACATACAATGGAATAGTACTCAGCCATAAAAATAATGGAATAATGCCATTTGTAGCAACATGGATAGACCTAGAGATTATCATATCAAGGGAAGTAAGTCAGACAGAAAAAGACAAATACCATATAACATGACTTATATGTGGCATCTAAATATGACACAAGTGAACCTATCTGTGAAAGAGCATCATGCACACAGAACAGACTGGCAGTTGCCGAAGGGGAGACGGGTTTGGGGAAGGGATGGGTTGAGATTTGGGGACTAGCTGATGCAAGCTAGTACACACAGGATCTATAAACAACAAGGTCCTACTATATAGAACAGCGATCTATATTCAATATCCTCTGATAAACCATAATTGAAAATATAAGGACGTAGCTGAATTACTTTGCTGTACACTTGAAATTAACCTACTAGTGTAAATCAATTATACTTCAAAAAAAAAAAGAATTTTAAGAATTCTAAGGCTTACCAAAGAACTAAGGTTGCTAACAACAACAACAAATCACACATGAATCAGAAGCTAGCTCCTAAGTTCAAACACATCTATTTGAAAATTAATAGTATGATCAAATAAACTCTTTTGGCATCATTTAAAACAACTGAAGAAGACTTCCGGCGGGTGACGGTGCGGACGGGTCAGAAGCGTAGAGGCGGCGGCAAAATGGCGGCGCCTGAGGAGCGGGATCTAACCCAGGAGCAGACAGAGAAGCTGCTGCAGTTTCAGGTAGCAGCGAGCACTCGGTGCAGCGAATGTTGCCGCGGGCTAGGGAGTGGGTCCCTAGAGGAGCCCAGAACCCTGCTCAGATTGGGCCCGAGATTCTTCTCAGACCAGCAGA
>NW_011495061.1:8429667-8431625 GCF_000754665.1 Bison bison bison | reverse complement strand
GGGGTTTCAGGGCAGAGCAAGAGCTGCAGCGTCTCACGGTGAGCAGGGCCGGCCACCAACTCATGCCCGACTCTGGGAAAGCATCACTGTGGGTCAGAAACTGACTCTCTGAAGGCACAGGTGACTGCTCCTGGATCACTCAGGGGCCCCAGAACTTAGATTTGTACTGTGACCTCTACAGCTGGCTCTAAAGGACAGAACATCTAGCAAGGAGACATCTGGACCCCGGTAGTCACAGTCAGGTTGGTTAAGTACAAAGGGGGTGGGGAGGGCAGTGAGAACGGGGGTGGGGGCCTCCTGCCTCTGCCGTTTCACCCCCCGGCCCCCGCTTTCCCCTGACTTTCTCCTCCTCAGTGTCCTACCCACGTATTGGGTTTTCTTGGCCCAGACACAACAGAAGTGATCATTAAGTTACTCAGTGTTCAGTGGAATAGTCACAAAGTGACTTCAAGTGTAAAAAGAAATAAAATTGAAAATAAAATCCACCCAGACTATTAATGTTTTGGATGAGGTTAGTGTCAGAGAAGATCCTTGGGCTCCTGGTAAAGGTCCCTCTGAAACTCTGTCTCTGGAAGGAGGGAGAAGAAGATGTCCTTTGGTGAATGTGACCTAAGCCTGGTTTGTGTTTGACCAGCTCATTGATTTGATTATTGGTCATCATCACATTTTCTGAGCCCCGTTCTGCATCTGTTCGAGGTCCTCACAGGGCTCACAAGCTGGAGAGCTCACCGCAGTGTGCTTAAAGACTTGAGGGCTCCTGTTTAAGGCAGAAAATGGTGCGGGCAGAGCATGGGATCAAGAAAGGTGTCATGGACCCGGTGAGTCTGAGCTCCAAGGGTGAGTTCGGCAGGGCCTGGCTCTGAGCAGGACTTAAATACACGATGAATGACTAAATGAATGAAAATGGAAATCTTCCCCAAAAAGAGCAAGACTGTCAGCTCTTCTGTAACTGAGTTCAATCTTGTCCTGCTCACCTCATGACAGGCCAATAAATTGAGAGATGAGTTCTTGGGGCAAGGAATAGTTACTTTATTCAGAAGCCCAGGACCCTTGTCCCAGGACACATCTTGCCTGAGTTAGAATTCAGGCTTCCTTTATATTAATTCTCAAAGGTGGTGGGGGAGGAAAGTCAAATATTTCCTCATTCTCATTAGGCTCCAGAGGGGATGTGTAAATGTCTGCCTCCCTGTCATGATTCACAGGTGAGTCTGGTCATGAAGTTTCCTGTGAATTAAACAAAGTTATTATTTTAGCTTGGTGCTCATTACCTGGGATGCAGGGCTCCCAGAGATGGGACTTTATGTACAAGCTTATAGGCAACATTCCTTTAGTGGTTAACTCCTAATAGGTAGGATACAAAGGGTCCTTCTTTATGACGCTTTCAGGCCAAAGCTTGGAACTGCAGGGTACCCAGGGACAGCGGGAGAGGCCCCATGGGGTGCCCACTCCACTTCCTCACAGCTATCTTGCTGACTAAGCAGCCCGTGTCTTGACTCCCGGGGGGCACCTGTTTGCCCTCTTCTCTCGGACAGTGCTTGTTGTAAGGTATAGATTGGGCTGAGGCAGAAAAGGAGAGACGACCTCAAAGGAGGTAGGTTACCTTTATTCAGGCAAGAAGGGGTGGCAGTCGGCCTAGTGACCAGGCTGAGCCTGAGAGGGATCAGGGAGGCTTCATATTTAAAGGGAGGTTTGTGGAAGTGATAAGGGAAATGTTAGTCAGGCGGGATGTTTTGGGTATTCTTTAGTTGAGATGGCACTTGTAGTTGGGCAGGGGGTGATAAATCCTCTGGACAAGGGGTGATAAGTCCCAGGTGGATGCAACCAGCCTGGAGCATCAGGGCGGGACCTAAAGTTTGGTTTTGTTCCCAAAGTTAGAAAATTCAGCAAGGGCCTTTGAGACTGCTGTTTTCTTTCTAGGCCCAAAGCTCTTTCACTTGTCAGAAGCCACACTCACCTGT
>NW_011495061.1:8426296-8427162 GCF_000754665.1 Bison bison bison | reverse complement strand
AGGCTCTGCTGAGACCTTTGTGCTTTGCCGCCAGGAGGCCTGTTTCCTGCCCTCCACTGTTCTCTGCCTACCATCTCTCTTTCCTGGATTGTCTCGACTGCTACCGGCCAGGCTGGAGACACAGGCATCAGAAGACCTTCCCCCAGCCCGTGAGCTGTCCTCGCCCGGCCCTCCTCCTTTAGCGCTGGGTTAACGGCGTGCCTGGTGTTCATTGCTGAGACTTTCCTTGCTCATAGTTTCCTCCATTCCTGATGGTGGGATGCGCAGGGCAACTAAAGCCATTTCTGAATTTCCCTGAAGGTGGATGCTAGATGAACCTAGTTTGCTTATAGCAGAATCATGTTGTTCTAAAGAAAGATTTTTATATTCCTATTTAAAACCACTGGAAAACCCCCAAACAGGAAATGGTGACACCTCAAAGTCATACTGTTACATGACAAAAGCAAGTTGTAAAACAACACACATTATTTGATTAACTGAACTAAAAATGAACATATATTATCTGCGTGTAAATAAATATATATTTGAAAATGTTTTCTAAAAAGCTGGAGGAATATATACAAGTGAACCACAGATACTTTGATAAGGATGAAAGAGAAATGTTACTTTTACTCTAAATTATCCAGTTTCTTTTTGGGTGTACTTTTAACTCAGGAGGAACTTGAATGAGAGTGTATATTGTTTGCATTTAAATAAACAGTACATATGATTGTACAGAACCAGCTTATCATAAAAACCAAACCAATGTACTTCAGAGTCAAACAAATGATAAGCTGTGTAGAAGAGCGTGAATATCTGCTGAAGGGCTAGAGACAGAAAGGCACATGAGCAGCACAAACAGTGAAATGCGGGCTGCACGCTGCTGT
>NW_011495061.1:8425323-8426196 GCF_000754665.1 Bison bison bison | reverse complement strand
GGAATCCAAATTGGAAAAGAAGAAGTAAAACTCTCACTGTTTGCAGATGACATGATCCTCTACATAGAAAACCCTAAAGAATCCACCAGAAAATTACTAGAAATAATCAATGACTACAGTAAAGTTGCAGGATATAAAATCAACACACAGAAATCCCTTGCATTCCTATACACTAATAATGAGAAAACAGAAAGAGAAATTAAGGAAACAATTCCATTCACCATTGCAATGGAAAGAATAAAATACTTAGGAATATATCTACCTAAAGAAACTAAAGACCTATATATAGAAAACTATAAAACACTGGTGAAAGAAATCAAAGAGGACACTAATAGATGGAGAAATATACCATGTTCATGGATTGGAAGAATCAATATAGTGAAAATGAGTATACTACCCAAACAATTTATAGATTCAACGCAATCCCTATCAAGCTACCAACAGTATTCTTCACAGAGCTAGAACAAATAATTTCACAATTTGTATGGAAATACAAATAACCTCTAATAGCCAAAGCGATCTTGAGAAAGAAGAATGGAACTGGAGGAATCAACCTACCTGACTTCAGGCTCTACTACAAAGCCACAGTTATCAAGACAGTATGGTACTGGCACAAAGACAGAAATATAGATCAATGGAACAAAATAGAAAGCCCAGAGATAAATCCACGCACATATGGACACCTTATCTTTGACAAAGGAGGCAAGAATATACAATGGATTAAAGACAATCTCTTTAACAAGTGGTGCTGGGAAATCTGGTCAACCACTTGTAAAAGAATGAAACTAGACCACTTTCTAACACCATACACCAAAATAAACTCAAAATGGATTAAAGATCTAAACGTAAGACCAGAAACTATAAAACTCCTAG
>NW_011495061.1:8351897-8424553 GCF_000754665.1 Bison bison bison | reverse complement strand
TAAGTTTAAAAATAAAATAAAATTTAAAAAAAAAAAGCATCATCACTTATAACATGTAACTTAGGCAAGCAGGAAGGCCATGGGGGTAGTTTAGGGGAGGATTGATGGGGTGGAGGAACACTGGAATGGGAATCTGAAGGCCAGCAGTAAGTAAGGAGTCTTCCTGTTCCCACCTGTGCCATTTTCAGCAAGTTGGCCTCTCTCAATCTCGGTTTCCTCATCTGAACATGGTAGGCAAGAGATATCCAAACATCTACTTCTGCTGGAGACTGCCCCTGCCAGGGTCACGTGCAGCTTCCAGGAAACCTTGAGACTGCCCCATTCCTCTGTGTGAGATTGGCGATCTCCCAGAGTGTCCTGAGATGGAAATCACCCACTTGAGCTTACTTAGCACCTGCTTGAGTGGTACTTCTGTTGACTTGCTGTATGGCGGAGAACAAATTGTTGGTGTGAGGTAGAGATTCTACAAGGACACGAAACCCATTCAGTGGAGTGAAGGATGCTCTGCTTGTCCACTGTGTGGATGCAGTGCTGGAAGTTCCCTGTGCTTCCTGTCCCTCTCCCTACTTGTGACTGATCCTGCACGTGTCTCCTTTGTCCTCCCCCAGGAATGAGTATCTGGCTATATTGATCCCACCCTGCTCCCTCCAATTGGCTCCTGATTTTTCCTTTTTTAAAAAAAATTAATTTAATTATCTCTTTGGCTGCGTCAGGTCCTCGTTGCAGCACACAGGTTTTCCTTGTGGCTCACAGACTCTCTGTTTGTGGTTGTGGCGTGCGTGTGCAGTGGTTGTGGCACTCAGGCTCTCTAGTTGTGGTACATGGGCTCCAGAGCGCAGGCTCAGTGGTTGCAGTGCCTGGGCTTTGTTGCCCTGTGGCAAGTGGGATCTTAATTCCCCAGCCAGAAATCAAACCTGTGTCTCCTGCATTGGAAGGCAGATTCTTAACCACTGGACCACCAGGGAAGTTCCTCATTCCCTACCCTTTACAGCACAGGATCATCCAGAATTTTGAGTATTCCAAGTCCCTTCTTTTAAGTCACATTCCTGACCCACAGTGGATTAGGAAGAGGACTGAGCTGGGAGTCAGAAGATCTGTGTTCTGGTCTTGGTTCTGCTGCATGTTTGCCAGTTTCTTAATCTCCCTGGGCCCTGGTCTTCCAATGTGAGACTTTAAAGCAGTAAGGTAATTGAGTGGATACAGTTTTCCCAGAATTCTAGTATTTGGTGAGCAGAGGTGAATTCTGAGCTTACTAGAGAAGGAGAATCTTATAAGAAATCAAAACGCATGGGGAGGTGAGTGTGGGCCAGGGTGGGAGTAGAACTTCACCACGCTGTAACCCTGAATAAGGTTGCAGCAAGATGGGAGACTGGGCAGTCTTAGTCTCAGTTCTTCTAGGGGAACAGTCTCCTTCCTGACATTCCTCCCAGGGCTGTAACTCACTCAAAATTGTATTGAGGCTATAAACTGCAAGGAGCTCCTCTTGAAGAATTTATGAGGAGTCTGAAAGCTGTATATTTGCTCTAGAGACATCTATTGTTTGTTTATAATGTGTGCATGTTTAATTTGCAATAAAACTGGGAGGCCCTACTGTACAAACAGACAGCTCATCCACTTCCACTTCTCTTGGAAGAAGGAGGATGAGAGAGAGGGAATTCAGGGAAAATTGATCGTTTTGGCCTGGCCGTGGAAGGCTTTTGAGTCGTGGCTTCATTGCTAAAGAGTGTCCTGTTGTGCTTATGGGGTGGGTGTCTCCCTTCCTGAAAGATTCCGAAGGTCTCCTTAGCCCCAGTATTCTTTTATCAGAGTTCCACATCACCTGCATCCTCCTCTGGGAGATTCCCCTTTATGTGTGGAGTCTACTGGTAAGTAATGGGGACTCATAGATCTGTGGCCCCAAGGATACCGTGGCTCCTGATGGTTATCTGTGGACAGAAACTGGGGAAATTTTTAGTTTCGGTGAAGCGACTACTATCCTGGTAGGGGAAGGAAGCCCGTGTAGGGTGCTCTCAAGGACCATATGGGGTACAAGACATTGGATGAGAGGAGGGAGAGTTGGCCCCGAGGAGTTGGGGGGAACCTGGAATTTGCTGAGAGTCTTGTATGGTGGGCTTAATGCAAGTGCTTTAAATACAAGCCCTCTTTCAATGTACTTAGAAATTCTGGGAGGTTACTATTATTGTCTTCATTTTACATATGGGGAAACTGAGTCACAGTGGGGATCAAGTTCATAGAGCCAGTAAGTGGGGGAATCAAGCTGTCTGACTCTAAAAGTCATTACTTTGAGTTAATGTGACATTAACATTACTTTGAGTTATTGTGATTGTTCTTCTAAGAAGACCAGCTTCTTTGTGGACAAGGATGGGAGACTCAACTTTTCTCCCTAGGGCAGGCTGCTAGGATGCTATATTGAGAAGACAGGCCGTTGGGAAGGGATGTGGAGTCTTTGTTACCAGGAACCCTCAATGTGTGGAACGTGATACTGGTATAACCCTCTTAATAATAGGGCACTGTGCTCAGGCTCAGTTGTATTAACCAGAAACCGGAAGGGGACTGTGAACACTCTGTGTAATGATATTGGGCATCTCTGTCCCCTATGCAGTTACCTTTCCCTGGGGAAATATGCCCCACCTAACAGTATAAGCTCCGTGACACAAGGACCTCCTCTCCTTTTCACTCTTGGTTTCCTAGCATCAAGCACAGTATCTGCCACACACTCACTCAGTTTATATTGTGGAGAGTATTACAGAATGGAGGCAGAAAGGCTGGGGACACAGTTCTTTTGGAAGCTGGTGGCTTCCTGTGCCATACTTGGCTCAATGCTTGGTTTTCTTAGCGACGATACTGGGGTGAAGATGCCACTTTCTATAGATCACTTCACCTGTGTGTGCTCAGACCTGTCCAACTCTGTGAGCCCATGGACTGTAGCCCACCAGGCTCCTGGGATTTTCCATGTCCATGGGATTTTCGAGGCAAGAGTACTGGAGTGGGATGCCATTTCCTACTCCAGGGGATCTTCCCAACCCAGGGATGGAACCTGCATGTCTTGCAATAAGTCTCCTGCATTAACAGGCAGATTCTTTACCACTGAATCACTCACCACACTAGAGATGCTTATTTCAAAATTGCATTGTGGGCCCTCAGGCTTTCACTGTGGTCAGCTGGAGTGATTCCCTTCGTGGGAGCTGAGGCTCCCCGCCCTCAACACGTGTCCCTCACTGTGAGGACCTGTGTTCCTCAGTGCTTCATTTCTGCAGCAAACATGTGTAGAACTTGTGTCTGCGTGTGGGAGGCCCTCCTAGGGAACAAGCCAGGTGCTATTGAATTTGGAAGTGCTGGGGTCCCCGGGAAGGAGTGACTCACTCTTATGGGGGTGCTCCAGGAAGACTGAGCAGAGGAGGAATTCCTGGAGGGATCCTCCTGCCCAAGATACAGTGGGGCTGTGGGTGATTGTGTATTCCACTGGCTTCCGGCCATCACTGGTTCTGGGTGGTAGTCTCTATTAAGGAGGTATCCACTTTCCTATGGGTAATTCTTTCAAGCCACCAAAGATTGCTTTCACAACCAAAACTTATCTCCTCAATGTACAGAAATGGTAGCATCTCCCTGATACCCTGGGATCTCAGTGGTGTCCACAATTTTATTGTCAAAGTTCGCTTGTCTGTGTTCATGACCCCCAACTCCTAGGATCCTCTGTTGATAGAGATAGCCTATGCCTACAAGACTAACAGAGGATTACATACCCTCTGGGGTTGGCTTTGAGTCATGGCTTCCTGAGATAGCCTCAGATGGTACAATAAATCAGCAAGCATGGACTCAGAAACATGCTGCACAAATGCCTTGGAGGTTTTACAGAGAAAACATTGTCCAAGAGAAACTACCCAGGCAGAGAAGTCCCTCTCCTGGAACTCTGAACTGGCAGTGGTTTGCCGTATGCTATGAGCCTTTCACAAAGAGCTATCTGTTCAGTGAGCAGATGTCAGTTCTCTACTTTCTCCAGTGTTGGCATGTTGGTGACACCCTTGGCTACTGTGGTTTTTTTTGGAAATTGTGATAAAATAAGGTAAAATTTGCCACGTAACCATTTTAAGTGTACAGTTTGGTGGTGGTAAGTATATTCGCATGGTTGTGCAACCACTCTCCAGAACTCTTTTCGTCTTGCAAAACAGAAACTATATCCTTTATAAACAGCTCTCCCCCCATCCCACCCCTCTAGATTGTTACCGAGCCCCACTTTGAGTTCCCTGAGTCAAATTCCCATTGGCTATCTATTTTGCATATGGTAATGTATGTTTCCATGTTACTCTCTCCATGCATCTCACCCTCTGCTGCTCCCCCAACCCTCACCACCGTGTCCATAAGTGTCTCAGTGTCTGTGTCTCCACTGCTGCTCTGTCGTATTTGTTTATTAGTTCATCTACCAATAGGCATTTTAGGTTGTCTCCACCTTTTGGACATTGTGAATAATGCTGTTATGAATATGGGTGTACACATATCTTTTTGAGACTCTGCTTTCAGTTCTTTTGCGTATATACCATTTAGTGAAATTGCTGGATCATACTGAATTCTATTTTTAACTTTTTTTATGCTGTTTTCTATAGTGGCTGAACCATTTTACGTTCCCACCAACAAGGAACAAAAGTTTCAATTTCCCCACATCATCAACACTTGTTATTTTCTATGTTTCTTTTTTTTTTTTTTAATAGTAGTTATCCTAATGGATGTGAAGCGGGATCTCTCTGTGGTTTTGAATTATATTTCCCTAATGAATAGTGATGTTGAGCACCTTTTTCTATGTTAGCTATCGTGGTTTTGACCTCACTTATTTGATGCCACAGTCAGTAGCTCCTGTTACTTAATAATGTGGAGCCTTGCTGGTTACAGCTGGAATCTGTCACACCACTCAGATGCACCTGCTGGTCTTTCAGCAGGACAGGGATCTTCTGTGTCTCTCCTGCCTGACTTCATGCAGGGGTGTGTTTGCTTGCCTTCAGTGTCATATAGGACCTCAGCTTTGTCCCTTCACTGACTGCCCTTAGATTTTTAGAGCTGCATGCTATCCTGTTGAGAGAACTTTCCTCGATCCCAGTCTGCAGCAGACTCACATCCAGAAGAAATCTCAGCTCATCCTGGGAGGCTCTCAGGGATCTGGGAACAAAATTGCATTGTGCTGTGGATGACTAAAAATATGGGAGTTCCCTTGAAATGCTTCAGGAGCAGCAGCTTGGCTGAGTGAATGATTAGATTCTTTGTAGGCCAGTTCTTTGTTACCCCAGGGTAGGCCCAGCTTGGAAAGACTCAAAGATGCTTCAAATTAGGATCCCAGAGGACAGAGTTCTTGTCAACACCCTATCAAGTTTTATTATCGCACATCTCCCTCTACCATGGAACTCCTTCTCTCCCAGTTTCTACATCTGCCTCTGCTTCCAGGCAGGGCCAGGCACCATCTAGGGAGACGAGCCATTGTTCCATCCCAGTGGACTCAGGTAACCAGTGGTGGTGCTGCTACTGACAAAGCCTTTGCTGCTCTTACTACTTTTTATTTTTGGCTGCTGGCCCATTAATTAATTCATCAATTAATTAAACAGAGTTTGTTGACTACCTACCCAGTACCAGATCCCATGTATTAGTAAGGTTTCTTTGATTGCATGTTTCAAAATCCAAGTCAAGTTACTTTACTTACAAAAAAGCAGTTCGTTATAAAGATGTTTCCTAGAACCCAAGAGCAGGAAGGCAGCCAGGCTTTGGGAAGGGACTGTGAAAACCATCAGGCAGTGTTGGCAAAACCATCATGGACCCAGAGGTGCTTCATCTATTTCCTAGTCTCTGCTTGAATGTGTTTAATTCTTATTTCTTGTAGGATTGACTTTCTCTGCGTCTCGGTTCATGTGATAATGCAAGAGGCTGCTCCCAGCTCCCAACTCATCTGTGTAAAAAATGAGCCCTGATACTGACATAGAGTCCATCAGTCTCAGTTCCAACAAGAGGGGTAATCTGATTGGCTGAGTTTGAGTTATCTTTTCTCTAATGAACTACCACCAAGGGACCAGGACTGTGAAGTACAAACCCTGGGAACAATAGTTCAGTTTAAGTGGCTGCCATGAATTATGAGGTCTCTACTGTGTGCTGCCAGGTTGGGGGATTAGAGAGGTGAGTACAGACAACACAGCCCCTGCCTTCAAGTAGCCCACAGTCAAAGGGAGGCCGATATGCGTACATTTAACACGATGAAATAAGGCAGTAGTTGTCAACAGGGAAGGACGATTTTTTTTCCCTTGGAGACATTTAGGAATATCTGGAGACATTTTTAGCTGTCACAACTGGGGAAGTGGGGGATGCTTCTGGCTTTAATGGGTTGAAGCTAGGGATGCCGCCCAACTTCCTAAAACACACACGACAGCAGACACAATAAAGACTTGCTATTGCTGTATGGTTGCTGAGTCATCTGTGACTCTTCTGCGATTCCATGGACTGTAGCCCGCCAAGCTCCTCTGTCCATGGGACTTCCCAGGCAAGAATACTAGAGTGGGTTGCCATTTCCTTCTCCAGGGGAATCTTCCTGACCCAGGGATTGAACCCACATCTCCTGCATCACAGGCAGTTTCTTTACCACTGAGTCACCTGGAAAGCCACAGTAGACTTACCTGGCCTCAAGTGTCAATGGTGCAGAGGTTGAGAAACTCTGAGATAAGATCAATGTACAAAATGCAAAGACAGTCTTAAATTTGTGGCTATAGTCTGACCACCTTTCTCCAAACCCCTTCAGTGTTTCTCTTGGTAAGGATAAGATACTTAAGGAAGAGGGACCCCATTATCTCTGACTTCTCAGAGTTCCTATGATATGTATGCAGATTAGACCCTCTCCTCCTATCTCTTTTCCCAACACAGCCTCCCACTTACATACACAAAGCACTAGCCTCTTCCTATGTCAAAAGTCATTACTTCCACTGTAAACCCTGAGCCCTGGGCCAAGTATGGAGAAGGGATGGATGGGAGAACGCAGCTGGCCTCAACCTTGTCTGCATGTTAGAATCCCCCAGGAAACTGTGGGCATGCCCAACACACATCTGGGTCCAGGCCTCTCTCCCATAACTTTTGTCTAATTAGTAATGGTTTCACGTTGGCAGTGGAAGAAGTCCAGCCTATTGACTCAGGAGAGCTGGGTTAGTCCATCTGTAGTGTTGTTGATTTTGGCAAGACCCCTATCCTCCCCAGGACTTCATGTTCTGATCTGGAAAGTGGGAAAACATCACCTCCTGAGATTGTTAAAAGGTTCAAAAGAGGTAGTGGATGTGAAAGCAGTCTGGAAATGGAAAACTCTAGGTAGGTATTACCACACATTTGAGCTGACTCTTGACAACACACTTTAAAGGTTTTCATGAAGCAAGAGAGATGATAGCCTGGAAACTGGATGACTCACTCAAAGGAAGATGCACTGTAATTCTGAGCACATTTCAGAAATAGGAGAGCACCCACGTCCCAGGATCTTAATTAGGTAGAAACTCAGCCATCACAGAGCTACCCCGCTTCCCCCCTTTAAATGCCAAACACTTATTTCCGGAAAAACTCGGGAGAACGTTCGGGAAAGGAATCTCTCAAATAGTGTGTGAATGAGGGCAGTATCGGGGACCTTGGAAATGAAGGGAATCCACAGGGTTCTATTTTTAAAGCGTGTGGGGCCAGGACTGAATTTCATCAGCAAATGGTGCTGCTCTGAGGCCAGGACCCGCATTAGCAGGGTGAATGCTCGTGCTTCTCCTCAGGAAATGTCTGTTAGAATCCTTCATTTTATTTCACAGATGCGTCCTCAGAGGTAAAAGAGAATTTCACACAAAATGAAAACAAAGTGTATTTCTGACAGACAGGTAAATGCCTCTTTGTGAAGGCAGTAATAACACATTTGTCAGGGAGGCAAAGAATCTCAAACTTATTTTTGATACAGATTCAATTGCTCCTTTAATCCCAAATAACCACTCCATAACTACAAAACAGAGCAGCCTAAGGATAACTGATGAAATAAGGAAGAGGCAAACCCACAGCTTTCTGTCTTGAAAGGATTTAGCCTGTCTTTCAGAAGCGGTGGATGTAAGAGCAGCTCACAGCGAGCATGATGCCCCCTTGGCATCTCCCTACTATGGGGGAGCATGCTTGGAAGCCAGCCATCTATCACTCACCCAAGAGAATGAAAGTACTCTTTTGTAATCACCGTCATTCTCCCCAAAGTACACAGATTGAAACATCAAAAATTCATAGAATAATATACGTTAAAGATGGAAAAATGCATTGGGGTCATGGATCCTGTCTCCAGTGATCCAGACAGCAGAAATACTGATTATCCTTGAAGCAGACAGCGCCTTGCACTTGCCTCACAGCTGAGGCAGCACAGAGTGCTTGCACATCGTTTTTTAGATGGAGGATGCTTACTCTTCCACAGTTTGTCTCTGACCGGTATTCAGGCTGTTCTTACGCAGATACTTCCCTTTTCCTCTTCTCCAGATATTTCTTCTCAGGTTTTGAGACTAATGACTGAGTTGAGCTTTGTTTTTGCTGTTCACTCAGTCATGTCTGACTCTTTGCCGCCCCATGGACTGCAACATGCCAGGCTTCCCTGTTCTTCACTATTTCCTGGAGTTTGCTCAAACTCATGTCCATTGAATCGATGATGCCATCCAAGGACATCATCCTCTGTTGCTCTCTTCTCCTCCTGCCCTCAGTCTTTCCCAGCATCCGGGTCTTTTCCAATGAGTCAGGTCTTTGCATCAGGTGGCCACAGTACTGGAGTTTCAGCTTCAGCATCAGTCCTTCCAATGAATATTCAGGGTTGATTTCCTTTAGGATTGACTGGTTTGATCTCCTCGCTGTCCAAGAGACTCTCAAGAGTCTTCTCCAACACCACAGTTCAAAAGCATCAATCCTTTGACACTCAGCCTTATTTATGGTCCAACTCTCACATCCATACATGACTACTGGAAAAACCATAGCTTTGACTATATGGACCTTTGTTGGCAAAGTGATGTCTCTGCTTTTGAATATGCTATCTAGGCTTGTCATAGCTTTTCTTCCAAGGAACAAGTGTCTCTTAATTTCATGGCTGCAGTCACCATCTGCAGTGATTTTGGAACCAAAGAAAATAAAGTCTATCACTGTTTCCATCTATTTACCACGAAGTGATGAGACTGGATACCATGATCTTAGTTTTTTGAATGTTGAGCTTTAAGCCAGCTTTTTCACTCTGCTCTTTCACTTCTATCAAAAGGCTCTTTTGTTCCTCTTTGCTTTCTGCCGTAAGGGTGGTGTCATCTGCATATCTGAGGTTACTGGTATTTCTCCCAGCAGTAGAGCTAGTCCAAGTCAATACTAGAGCCATGTGAGTACATAGGAGGTTTAGTTCATGGTCAGGGTAATGGGGAAAGGCCAACAGCAGGAAATCACTGGGAGATTCTTATAGTTGTACCAAGGATGTTCTCAAAAAAGTCATGGTCCAGATTTTTGGACAATGATCAGAGACACTGCAGTTACTTCTGACCCATCACTGTATATTCCTAAAATCTAATTTATGCCAGGCCCTGTGCTAGGCTGGTCCTGGAGTTACAGAGATGAACGAATAGAGAAGGGACAAAACGTCATAGTCCCTTCTTGTAGGAGTTCACACTCCAGTGAGGCTTGTAAACAGGGAGTTTAAAAATAATTGGAAGTGGTGTGACAGAAAGATGCATAATGAGTCATGGAGTGTAGTTAAGGAAGGGTTATTGGACCAACTTGGGAGTAGTCACGAGATCCAAGTTAGGAAAGGTGGGCAAGGATTTAAGGACTAATTTGGGGAGAGATGAAATAGAAGGAAGAACCTCAACTACTTTTAAAAGGCTGGCTTGGAAGGGCAAAGGAGTCATATTTTGTCCTTTTATGTGTTGGACCTTGTGAGTTTGGATAAAGCTTCCATCCTTTATTATAGAGGTAGAACTGATAATGTATTAATATCAGAAATGTTCGGTTCTAATCATTGAAGCTCTCAAAATGTCAGGGTGGTTCTGTTAAAGGACTCGTAACAGCTGAGAGTGATGGTGTAGCAATATTTGTACCTATAATTATATAACCAAAGCATCCCTAACACACATGAGTGTGGAAAACCTCAAAAAAGTCATGAGGGCTGATTCACATTCAGTTGAGAGAACAAAAGCAGATCCTTTCCAGACTCCTCAAGGTTGTGAGGCGGTGGGTTATGAACATGGCTGCCTTAGGAGGGAGAGAGTATGATAGCACAGTTGAGGCGTGAGTGGGTTGAAACAGCAAGCTATGGCCATGATGGTATCTCTCTGGCCTGGCCTGAGAGACACAATGAATCTCAGTCTCAATTTGCCTCCCCCTGAATCCTATACCCCTGCCACAGCATGAATCTTTCCATTTTATCTTTTCTTACTTTAAAAAAAAAATTATTTTTATTTACTTATGTGTGTGTGCCAGATCTTCGTTGTGGCGTGTGAGATCTTTGATCTGCATTGCAGCATGTAGTATCTTTAGTTGTGGCGTGCAGACTCTTTTGCAAACTCTTAGTTGAGGCATGTGGAATCTTTTTGTTGCAGCATGTAGGACCTAGTTCCCTGATCAGGGATTAAACCCGGACCCCTTGCATTGGGAGCGTGGAGTCAGCCCCTGGACCTCCAAGGAAGTCCCCTATCTTCACTTACTTGGCTGTTTCTTTTGACCTTTTGACATCTATATAGGTATCAGGCAGAGAGGACTGTAGACAACCGTCCTGAGTTCCTGCTGCCCTAAATGAGATGAGCACTTGAATTTTTTTATGCTCTTGAGTTGGAGGTGGGAGTCAGCTGAGGGCACATCAGAGATTCAGAAGATCCAGAAGGTGCCTCTTAGCCAAGAGCAGAAAAAGCACTTTGCAAGCATTTGTTCCATTCAGGCCCACTCACATCCATTTTGATGCATGACATCAAAGTCACATGACAGAACCCAAGCTGAGGGCAGAGTGGGGGTAGCTGCAAAAATACTATTTGCCTCTTTCGTAAGAGAGATTGAAACATCACAAAAGGAACAGATTCAGGGAGGATGAAAAATTGGAGATATCAGTACAATCTACAGCAGGTAAGTGAGAATGGGGTCAGGATTAAGCCCTGGGTGAACCATTTAAAAGTGACTGCTGGATCAAGCTTATGCTGGACCACTTCAAAGCCAGGCTTAGAGCTCAGTATGGGGCAGAAATGTTTCAGGTAAAGGATGGAGTAAAGGTGATGATGGTGGTAAACATGGTCAAACATCTGGTTCTCTCTTGGATTGGGATAACTGCAGACATGATGCCCTCAACATAAAATGTTATATAAAGTTGCTTTAAAAGTGGATTCATGTAGGTAGTTTAAAAGGTACTAGCTATAAATAACTTTCCTAAATCTGCCCTTGCTAGGGAGACACGAATAGAAGGATGGTCAAGCTGAGACCATAAAGGATAACATTGTTCTTTTCCAGATTTGCACTCGTTATTCTATCAATGTCACCAGTACAAAGCCTAATCAGATCCCTCAGGAAGAGAATCAGAACTCCAGGTGTAGAGGAAATCTGAAAATAAAAGATTGCAAATATTTTCTTAAAAACCCCAATCTACAGAGATGATCACTCTGTAACATTTACTGAAATGTCAGTGTTCTCTAAAGCTCTCAAATACCCATCCTGGTGATTAAGAAATCAATAATTAACATGCAAATCTGAAAGCTCTAGGCAAATTGAATATTAATTACTGACTTCATAAGTGGAGGCTGCTCAGCAGTATGAAAATAGTTCAGGATAATTAGGATTTAACAACCTTCAGACATAAAGAAAATAAATACAGGGTTCCTGATGAATGACTTTATTTTTATTTCATTATTGTATTATAAACATTCTTGGTTTTTCAAAGACCAAGAAGAGATGGAGAAAGGGTGGTTTTTGAATATTTAGTATATAACATAGTGAGAACTCCCTTCCCCCCTCCTCCACTGAAATCCTTTTAGAATTGTCAAATAGAAGTTCAGTTCTATAATCTAAGATTGCAAGGTGACCTGTGTCACTTGAGAACCAAGACTGTAAGACTAAAAAATGATAGGGATGAAAAGTTAAACAAGTCACTGTTTCAGATGATCTCATTTTTCAGTAACGCTTATCTTGAATGCTCATCTGGGCACCACTTCCTCCATCTTTAAATACATTTCAGCTTCTGATCTCATATTTCAGCCACTGTAATTCAGGGGTCTTCTATCTTCACCTTTTCCAGGTCTGGTACCTTGGCTTTCTTTCCTGGCTTCACCTGCTCTTGGTTCCTAACCCTCATTTCTGGTAAGTTCCTTATTTCCAGGCATCTGGTACCCTGCATGGTTTGTATTTTCTGATATCCTTCCTGGGGCAATCTATGTCTGAAAGTTTCTGCCCCTTTTATGTTAGTATTTGTTGATCATCACTAGCTTATTTATTTATTTTGGGGGGTTATATTTATTTATTTATTATTTTTAATATAAATTTATTTATTTTAATTGGAGGCTAATTACTTTACAATATTGTAGTGGTTTTTGCCATACATTGACATGAATCCGCCATGGGTGTACACGTGTTCCCCATCCTGAACCCCCCTCCCACCTCCCTCCCCACTCCATCGCTCTGGGTCATCCCAGTGCACCAGCCCTGAGCATCCTGTATCATGCATTGAACCTGGACTGGCGATTTGTTTCACATATGATAATATACATGTTTCAATGCCATTCTCTCAAATCATCCCACCCTCACCCTCTCCCACAGAGTCCAAAAGACTGTTCTATACATCTGCATCACCATCTTAAATTTAGCTTTTTAGTAATATTTTTGACAGGTAACATTTAAAAATAAAAGTACAAAAATTTTAAGTGACTGTGAGTTTTCATACAGGCAACACACTCATGTAACCATTAATCAGATCAAACATTAGAGCATTAGCAAATGCCACCTTCTAGTCATTATTTCTTGGAGAAGGCAATGGCACCCCACTCCAGTACTCTTGCCTGGAAAATCCCAGGGACAGGGGAGCCTGTTGGGCTTCCGTCTATGGGGTCGCACAGAGTCGGACACGACTGAAGCGACTTAGCAGCAGCAGTCATTATTTCTAGTCTCCTTAAAAATAAATACAACTTTGAATTTAACATCATAGATTTTAAACTTATTTTGAACTCCATTACTGTATAAGTAGTATCACCCAGTATTCTTTATGCCTTGCTTCTTTCATTCAATTTTCTGTTGTGAGAATCAACAGTGATGCGGCATATAGCAAGAGTTCACTCATTTTCATTGCTATGTTCTATTGTATGAAAGACTGCAACTTATTTATCCATTCTATTACCATTATTATTAATATTATTGTTGGCATTTAAATTGTTTCTTTTTCTTTTTTTAAATCTCATTTCTATCTTTTGATGAAGTTGTTAAATCATGCATTATGAATGCAGTTAACTTTTGTAGATACTGCCAAACAATTTTCTATAGTGGTTGTACTACTTTGCGCTTCCTACTGTAGGATCTGAAAGTTCTAGTTGCTCCATTTCCTTGACAACATTTGATGTTGCTTTCTTTATAATTTTAGCCATTCTGTTGGGTGGAATTTGATTTTTGATTGTGGCTTTAATTGGAATTGCTTTCAAGACCTTTTTTCTCATGCATTTATGGGTGATTTAGAAATCTTCTTTTTCTATTTGACTATCTGCCTTCTTCTCAGTTTTTCAGACATCCGCTATGTATTATTGATACAGTTCTTTGTAGGTTATATATAAATACTGCAAATATATTTTGCTAGCCTGAAGCTTGCTTTCATACTCTTAAATCTCCCAGTCTGTCTCTTGTCTTTCCATAAGTGTAATTTCCAGATTTTAATATAATTAAATTGTTAATCATTTTCCTTCTGATTAGTAATTTTTGTGCCCTGTTTAAGAAATATTTGGCAAACTCAAGGTCATGAAGATATATATGTATGTTCTCTTTTAAAAGATTTATTGCTTTGCCCTCTATAGATATGCAATGCATTCAGAATTGCTTTTTGTGGTATTGTGTGTGATATGGTAAGGTTTTGTATGGTGTCCCCATAAGTTTTTCCATATATATATGTAATCTGGGATGGCTTTTGATGTTTTAATTTGGCTAGCCTGGAATACAATTTCCCAGAATTCCTTTTCTGTTATGTTTTCAGTTAGAGTGGACCACAAAGGACTTTGTCTCACAAAACTTGGAGCACAGATGAGAAGCAAAGTCCATTTTGTAGTATTCTTCCAGTTATATTCTTGCAGTTATTCAATAAAACATAAAACTAATAAACCTTTAGGAAAGCATAGGTCCTGAGGATTTTTTCCTGTGTTTTATTCTAAAAGTTTTATGGTTTTACCCCTTTTACTTTTAACTTTGTGATCGATTTTGAGTTATTTTCTGTAAAAGGTATAAGGTCTAAGTGGGGATTTTTTTCTTTTTTGCCTTTGTATATCTAGTTGCTCCATCATGATTTGTTGAAAAGACAAATCCTTCACTGAATTGCTTTTTACCTTTGTTGAAAATCAATTGGGTATATTTCTTCAGGTTTATATCTGGGGTCCTTATTCGGTTCCATTGATTTTTATGTCTTTTTCTCTGCCAATATGCCAATACCACATAGTCTTGTTTACTGTTGCTACCTACCAGGTGTCAAAATTGGGTGGAGTGATTCCTTCCTCTTTATTCATCTTTTCCAAAATTGTTTTAGTCATTTTAGGTCCCTTTCCCTTCCATATAAGTTTTAGAATGAGCTCGTCTATGTTCTCAAAAACCTTGCTGGGATTTTGACAAGAACTGCATAAAATCTATGTACATTATTTTGTGAAGAACTGTCTTTTGTTGAGTTTTTAAATCTGTGAGCACAATGTACCTCTATATTTATTTAGATTTCCTTTTTGTAGTCTTTAGCATGTAAGTCCTAACATATTTTATAATGAAGTATTTGATTTTACTTTTTAATCATTGCAAATGGTATTTTATTTAAAACTTTTTGTTCAGTATTTTCATTTCTAATATATAGAAATAGGATTGATTTTTGTATATTCATCTGGTATCTTGTGACTTTGCTGAGCTCACTTATTAAAGGATTTTCTTTGTAGATTCTTTGAGATTTTCTATACAAGCAATCATTACATCTGAGAATAGGGACACTTATTTTGTCCTTTCCATTCTGTATACTTTTATTTACTTTTCCTTTTTATCTACTTTTCCTACCTTTTGTGCTGGATAAGAATTAGTAGTGTGTTAAAGAATGGGAGTGATGTCAGCAAGATGGTGTAATGGAAGATTTTAGCCCTTGTCTGCCCACAGAAACACAAAGTGAACAACCATCCACAGTCAAAAACACCTTCACCAGGACTTCAAGACCGAGTGAGAGGTTACAGCACTCCAATGGAGCACAGAAATGAGAAAAAAAATATGGGGAAAAGGGTAAGAAGAACAGTTTTACTTTGCCTATGTTGCTCTCCTCCAGGCTAGCACAGTGTAGCGTTAAGAGAAATCCCTTCAGCCCATAAGTTATCCCAATAGGAAAAGAGAAAGCAAAGTGAATGGACACCTTTTTCAGGTTTTGGGGTTTACTGCTCAAGAGCCCCACCTCTCTTATGCCTCATTCAGAATACTGAAGGAGTCAGAACAAAGAAAAAAGCTGGCGATTTTCAACAATTGGTAGGTATGGGTCTCAGTAGTCAGCCTGAGCCCCTGGTCATGGACCTCCCTGAGGAAATTGCTGGTAGGCTGAATAGTGGGGGGTGTTCACTGCCAAAGGCAATCTGAAAAGACTGGAGAATGTGATTGCTTCTTCAAATGTGCAGACACCAGTGCAAGGCTACAAATATCATGAAGAATCAGGGAAACATGATACCATAAGCTAGAACTAACAGGGGAAAAAGTGAAAGTAAAACAAAAAACTCCAAAAAGAACCAAAACAAAACTAGTCAAAGAAGTGGAGGGTTATGAGCTGCATGACAAAGAGTTCAACATAATCACCTTAAAGGAACTTAGTGAGCACACAGATAGAAAAATAAACGAAATGAGGAAAATGCATGAATATGAATGAAATAAAATGAATGTGAATTCATGAATAAAATGAAAATTTAACAAAGAGCTAGAAACCACAGAAAGGAACCAAACAGAAATCCTGGAACTGAAAAAGGCAGTGACTAAACTCAAAAGTTCACTAGAGAATGTCAATACAAACTCAATCAATGAAAAAGGAATAATTGAACTAGAAGATACAATTATTCAGTCAAAAGAACAAAAAAATAGAGGAATGAAAAAGAGTGAAGAATGCCTGCAGGTCTTATGTGATGCCACCAAGTAAAGAGATACATGAACTATAGGAGTCCCAGGAGGAAAAGAGAAAGGAGAAGACAATTATTTAATGAAATAAGGCTGGAAAAGTCCCAGACATGGACATTTAGATTCATGAAGCCCAAAGAACCTCAAATAGATTCAACAGACTGGTTCCAAATAGGAAAAGGAGTATGTCAAGGCTGTATATTGTCACCCTGCTTATTTAACTTATATGCAGAGTACATCATGAGAAACGCTGGGCTGGAAGAAGCACAAGCTGGAATCAAGATTGCCGGGAGAAATATCAATAACCTCAGATATGCAGATAACACCACCCTTGTGGCAGAAAGTGAAAAAGAACTAAAGAGCCTCTTGATGGAAGTGAAAGAGGAGAGTGAAAAAGTTGGTTTAAAGCTCAACATTCAGAAAACTAAGATCATGGCATCTGGTCCCATCACTTCATGGCACATAGATGGGGAAATAGTGGAAAGAGTGGCTGACTTTATTTTTTGGGCTCCAAAATCACTGCAGATGGTGATTGCAGCCATGAAATTAAAAGATGCTTACTCCTTGGAAGAGAAGTTATGACCAACCTAGATAGCATATTCAAAAGCAGAGACATTACTTTGACAACAAAGGTCCATCTAGTCAAGTCTATGGTTTTTCCAGTGGTCATGTATGGATGTGAGAGTTGGAATGTGAACAAAGCTGAGCACCAAAGAATTGATGCTTTTGAACTGTGGTGTTGGGGAAGATTCTTGAGAGTCCCTTGGACTGCAAGGAGATCCAACCAGTCCTTCCTAAAGGAGATCAGTCCTGGGTGTTCACTGGAAGGATTGATGTTGAAGCTAAAACTCCAATACTTTGGCCACCTGATGTGAAGAACTGACTCATTTGAAAAGACCATGATACTGGGAAAGACTGAAGGCAGGAGGAGAAGGGGACAACAGAGGATGAGATGGTTAGATGGCATCACTGACTCAATGGACATAGGTTTGGGTGGACTCCGAGAGTTGGTGATGGACAGGGAAGCCTGGCATGCTGTGGTTCGTGGAGTCGCAAAGAGTCGGACATGACTGAGCAACTGAACTGAACTGAGAGTCCTACATCAAGACAGTTTATAAGGAATTTGTCAAAAATAAAGACAAAGACTTTTGAAAAATGCAAGAGAAAAGTGACTCATCACATACAAAGGAACCCATATAAGGCTACTGATGGATTTCTCAGCAGAAATCTTGCAGACCAGGGAAAGAGTTGAAAGATATACTCAAAGTGCTGAGAGATTAAAAACAACAACAACAAAAAACCTCTGCCAACTACACGTATACCCATAGAACTTTTCTGTAAAAATGAAGAAGAAATACATTTTTTTCCCAGAAAAACAGAAAACTGAGAGAATTTATACCATCAGACCTGCTTTCCAAGAAGTACTTAATAAAATTCTTCAAGCTGAAATGAAACTATGATAAACAGCAACAGGAGTACGGATGAAAGTATAAATCTCAGTGATAAAGGTAAATAAAGATAAATACAGAATAATGTAATACTGTAATGGTGGTGCATAAATCACTTTGAACCTCAGGATAAAAATTTCAAAGCAAAAGTATTAAAAATAACTATAACTGGACGTCCCTGGTGGCACAGTGGATAAGAATCCACCTGCCAACACAGGGGACACAGTTTCAGTCTTTACATTCTGCAGAGCAACTAAGCCCATGTGTGGCAACCACTGAGCCCATGTGCCTAGAGCCTGTGCTCTGCCATAAGAGAAGCTGCCACAATGAGAAACATGAGCACCGCAATGAAGAGTAGCCCCCACTCACCACAACCAAAGTCCATGCAAAACAACGAATACCCACTGCAGCAAAAATACATAAAATAAATGAAATTTAAAAATAACTATAACCATAAACAGTTGTTAATGGAAACACAATATAAAAGAAGTAAATTATGAGATTAATAACATAAAGTGTAAAAAACAATAACATAAAGTGTGTCTGTGTGGGAAGTAAAAATGTAGAGCTTTTATATATGATTGGAATTAGTTGTGATCATTTTAAAATAGATTGTTATAACTCTAGGAAGTCTTATGCAAACCTCATGGTAACCACCAGAGCTTCCCAGGTGGTGCTGGTGGTAAAGAATCCACCTGCCAATGCAGGAGACTTACGAGATACCAGTTTGATCCCTGGGTTGGGGAGATCCCCTGGAAGAGGGCATGACAACCCACTCCAGTATTTTTGCCTGGAGAATCCCATGGACAGAGGAGCCTGGCAGGCTTCAGTTCATAGGGTAGCACAGAGGTGGACATAACTGAAATGACCTAGCACACATGCATGGTAACCATGAAGGAAAAAACCTACAGTAGATACAAAAATAAAGAGAAAAGAATCAAACTATATTACTATGTATACACCAAACATCAGATAACATCAAATATATGTAATATATTTAATACATATTTGTCTATATCTATATAATCACAGAAGAAGAAAGAAAAAGAGAAAAAAAAGAACTACAAACACCAAACTCCCAGGAAAAAGAAATTAGATTTGTGGTTACCAGAGGCAGGGGGAAGAGGAATTGGACTAAGGTGATCAAAAGGTACAAACTTCCATTTATAAGATCAATAAGTACTAGGAATGTAATGTACAATATAGCGACTATAGTTAACACTGCTATATAATATACAGGAAAGTTAAGAGAGTAGATCCTAAGAATTCTCATCACAAGGAGAAACTTTCTTCATTTCTTTTTATTGTATCTGTATAAGACAATGCTGCTAAGTCATTTCAGTCGTGTCCGACTCTGTGCAACCCCATAGATGGTAGTCCACCAGGCTCCCCCATCCCTGGGATTCTCCAGGCAAGAACACTAGAGTGGGTTGCCGTTTCCTTCTCCAATGCATGAAAGTGAAAAGTGAAAGTGAAGTCATTCAGTCGTGTCCGACCCTCAGCGACCCCATGGACTGAAGCCTTCCAGGCTCCTCCGTCCATGGGATT
This sequence comes from Bison bison bison, assembly GCF_000754665.1. Lineage (NCBI taxonomy): Eukaryota > Metazoa > Chordata > Mammalia > Artiodactyla > Bovidae > Bison > Bison bison. The sequence continues at coordinate 8,405,234 of NW_011495061.1, read as the reverse complement.
TTCCAGGCAAGAGTACTGGAGTGGGTTGCCATTGCCTTCTGACGATGGCTGTTAACTAAACCTATTATAGTAATCATTTCATACTACACATATAAATCACGCTCTATACCTTAAACATACTGAGTGATGTATGTTAATTATTTCCCAATAAAACTGAAAAAAAAAGAACTGCAAAACATAAAATAATTAAGTGGCAATAGTAAGTCTATACCTAAGAAAAATTACTTTAAATATAAACAGATTAAACTCACAATCCAAAGATATAGAGTAGCTGAATGGATAAAGGACTAATATACTACTATATGCTGGGTACATGAGATTTGCTTTAGATTTAGGGATACACAGAGGCTGAAAGTCGAGGAATGGAAAAAGGTGTTCTATGCACATAGTAACCAGAGAGAGTGGGGATGGCTATACAGTTGACCCTTGAACAATGTAGTGGTTCGGGGTGCCCCCCTCCATGCTGCATATAACTTTACAGTCAGTACTCCGTAACGATGGTGTCACATCTCTGGGGCAGCAGGAAGGCTGGGGGAGAAGGCACCTGAGAGATGCCAAGTGAACAGTGGGAGCTGATTCCTGTGGTCAGGACAAAGCCTTGCAGCTGGGATCTCAGTTTCTGCTGAGTAGAGACACATTTCTGTTGATGTCGCTGTTCAAGTTGATCCCAGCTGATAATGGAGTGGCTCTTCACCTGCCCTACGTTCTGACATGCGGGAATTCTATAAGGTGGAATTAAGTCCAAGTCTTCTTTCATGGTATGTAAAATACCTCTATCCTCTGAGATTTTGTCCTTCTAAGTGACCATTAACATGCCTCCTGTGGGACCTTCCTGAGCCCATCATCTTTGCCCTCTTCTTTTTACCTTAGCTGTCCCCTCTCTTCAGGCACTTTCTTGTCAACTTAAAAACTCTGTTTTCCTTAAGTTTACTTAATTTCTTTAAGCCTCAGTTTGCTCAAGTATCAAAATGGAATTCGTGCCATCTACCTGGCTGGCCTTGGTGAGACAGAATAGGTAGAATTGGAGAGTGTGATTTCAATTAGTGCATGTATCTTTCCTCTCTCTCTTTTTTTTTTTGCTCTTCCGTCTTAAGTGGTGCTGTCCAATACGATAGCCATTGGCCACAGGTGGCTACCGACACAAAATGCGGCCACTTCGATTTGAGATGGGCTACTCCTGTGAGAAGCATTAAGGTTGTGTATTAATACCTTAGAGTCCTATTTATTGTTCTTGAAACTTTTGCTCTGGGCTCATGTTCAAATCCACTGTTAGTTTTTTCCATCTACATCTTCTTCATCCATATTGCATGTATCTCCTCCTGAGATATCTCCAAAGTGAATTTTATATATGCTACATTGTGTGTGCACACACCTACACACTCACATATTTTTTTAAATAATAGCTTTTTTGAGCTATAATTCATAAACTTCACCTCTATAAAGTAGGTATACAATTCTGATAACCTATGCGGGAAAAGAACCTGAAAAAATAGATATATGTATAACTGAGTCACTTTGCTGTACACCTGAAACCAGCACAGCGTTGTAAATCGGCTCTACTCCAATATAAAATCAAAACTAGGGCTCCCCACATGGTGCTAGCGGTAGAGAATCTACCAGCCAATGCAGGAGACGCAGGCAGTGTGGGTTTGATCTCTGGGTTGGAAAGATCCCCTGGAATAGGAAATGGCAACCCACTCCAGTGTTCTTGCCTGGAAAATTCCATGGGCAGAGGAGTCTGGTGGGCTACCTGGGGCTGCAAAGAGTTGGACGTGATGGCACAAAACATAAAGTATGTATAGGATTCTGTGATTTTTTAGTGTATTCAGAGAGTTGTAGAGCCATCATCATGATCTAACTCCAAAACATTTTTACCAACCCCAAGGAAGCCCTGTATCCATTCCAGTTACTTCCCATTCACCCTTCCTGCCAGCCCCTGGCAACCACTAATATGCTTTTTGTCTCTATGGATTTGCCTAGTCTGGGTATTTCATATAAACAGAATCATATAATATGTGGCCTTCTCACATGGCTTATATTTAATTAGTAAGAACCTCCCAGTTAAAATCTCTGCATCTGGTGACGATCCATGCTGCCTCTTTTATGTAATGCAGTGACAAGCAAGTGCGTAGAAACAATTCTATTTATACATGTGTGACCTTGTGACCACAATAGACATAGTCTCTGCTTCACAGGTGAGGAACCCAAGGCAGAGAGGTTATATAGCTGGCCTCAGGTCACATGTCTATCAAATGGAAGAGCTGGGACTTACACTCGGGTTGCTTTTTGTTTTTTTCTTTTAATCCCTAGTGTTAAGATACATAGGGATCGTTCTCATCTCTCTCCTCTGAAGCCGAGTATCTGACACTACTGTCCATGTTTGAGAAATGGATGGGTGATCCAGGCAGTTAATCAGCTGAGGTATCAAGTGGTGGGGAGAGGGGAGTGGCTGCTAAGCTCCGGGTGTCAGCCTGCCAGGCCTCAGGCTGGTGGATGCCACTGCTGACACAGTGGCACAGGCCCAGCAGGCCTCGTCACTGAGCTGTGTACTATGTGCTGCCTGCCCGCCCCGGGGACGCTCTGCTGTCGGTCTTGGCCTTCCTCCTCACTGGGCCATTGGTGTGCCGCTGGGGTGCAGCAGAAAACCTCCCAGAGCACTCCTGGGGGCTGTGTGCTCCAGGAAGTCAACTTTCTACAAATCAGAATAGACAAAAACAGGAACCTAGGGGTGAGTCGAGTCACCCAGAGTAATTTAAAGTATGAATTGATTTCTCAGCTGGAGAGGGTGTCCACATCCTGCTTCTCGTTGGTACTTCACTATGCATCTTACCTCATGTGGAAAATTAACAGGCAAATTAGCCCCTCTGCACAGCCCAGGCTGGAGGAACAGGCAGGGCTGCTGTTTGGAATGCTAAATGCTTGTGTAAGAAGGAGGCTGTCTGCAGGGCCAGGGCACCAGGGAGATCCCGTCTTAGATATTAACAATATCTCCAGCCTGCCCTTGGGCCACATCAGCTTTAAGGGCACTGGAAAGGGAACACCATATCATTCACAGAGATTGTGGCTTCCTAGTGACTGTGGTGTGACAGCTGCATAGGAAAGTGAATTAGACACAAACAAGCTAGATTAATCAGAGCTCATCTACTGGCCAGAGAGCCTCTGTTCTCCCAGAATTCTGGAAACGGCTTGTTTATCCTCTGTTTCTGAGAGTCTCTTCTCATTTGCTTGTTGTGTTACCTTCTGGCTTTTGATCCTATCATTCACTTAAACCTCTAGTTCAAAAGGTCCTTCTGGTCTACTACTGCCCACACCCTCCTCCACCCTTGCCTCCCCCAAGTTCAGCTTGTACTGCTCTTCTCTTTATTCTCCGTATTCTGGGCACACTGACTTTTAGTCCTTCTCTGTCTCATTCTGCTCCAGGGGCTTTGTACACCCAGTTTCCTCTGAATATACATCCCTTACCTTTTCCTTGGGCTAAATTCTTCTCAGTTTAAATGTCACTTCCATGGGGAGCACATTTTCTGATTTTACGCCTCCTGCCTCAAGCCATTATATGATATCAGTCTCCTATATTTCTCTATTAATATCAGTTTGCCAAAACTGCAATTAAATAATTAGTCTGTAATTAGTTGTTCAGTGACTTCCTTTCCTGCTCTACTGTGTCTGTCTCATTCTCCTTTGTGTCTCCAGTGTTGAGGACTATGCCTTGAGTAGAATAAATCCTCAAAAAATATATTGGATTAATGAATATCCTTCTTGGTGTTTTTTTTTTTTTTTAATTCTTATTATTTTGCCTTAGCAGGTGGTTCTTTCTGAACTTAAACTTGGCATTTCTAGGAGAAACTTGTACTAGTACTAAGTACATTCAGTCCTGAGACTCATATTATAGCCCATATATAAGCCAAGGTATTAGCACAGTCTCTTCTCAATGCAGTTTCACATGCAGAGAAGCAGGACTCAACACCAAAATAAAGTTTTCTTGCATTGCTAGCTCATTTTCTGTCTCCACCCTGATCCTTCACTTCCTATGTTTTATTAGGCAGATTTATTGAGCTGGGTATACAGTGACAGTTCCTACCCATGAGGATGGGTTGATTATTTAGGAGGCTCTTGATATAGTCCAGATAAGAGATGAAGGTAACTTGGGAACTCATGGGCCTGACACATTTAAGATATTTTTAGCAGGTAAATTGATAAGGGGTGTCAAGAACTTTGAGGTTGACATCCTGTATCAGCCCCAATCCAGATGATTAGCGTCAGTTGTTCATGGTAATTTCATCATCATGTTTTTTGAGGGATTCATTTTTAAATTAATTAATTAACCCATTTATTTTGGCTGTGCTGGGTCTTCACTGCTGCATGGGCTTTTCTTTAGTTGAGGCAAGTGGGGCTACTCTTTGTTGTGGTTTGAGGGCTTCTCATTGCAGTGGCTTCTGTTGCAGAGCATGGGCTCTATAGCACACGGCCTTCAGTATTTGTGGCTCCTGGGATCTAGAGCTCAGGCTCTGCAGTTGTGGCACACAGGCTTAGTTGTTTCATGGTAAGTGGGATCTTCCCAGATCAGGGATTGAACCCACATCTCCTGCATTGGCAGGCAGATTCTTTACCACTGAACCATGAGGGAAGACCTGGGAATTAGTTTTTAAATGGTCATGAGACTCAACCCTGTTTGATTCTGAGACATGAAAAGAAGTCCAATGGGGGGTTTAAGGGAAAAAATAAATTCCCTCTTAAATAGAGGACTACAGAGGGAAACATCACTCCTTTGCAGGATGTGAACAAAGAACTTGTCCTTGAACTGCCGTCCTTTGCACTACTTGTATCTGTGACCACTACAGCTATGAGTTTGGAGGGGACAGCCATGAAAAGGCAGAGAAATGGAAAGAACTTGAGAGCTTGCTGACATCATTAAGTTGCTGGTTGTGGTTCTCAGGGTTGCATCCTACCTGGAGTTCTGAGTACATGAAATAATGAACTTTCCCCGATATTTAGGCCATTTGGTCACATTTTGTATTACTTACAGCAGAAATCATCATTAATGATATGGGGTACAGTGGATGTTCAATGGGCACAGAGGTGCCTCTGGCTTGCTGGAGGCTTTCCAGTAAAAGGGACCGCAGGCAGGAAGTACTATGCCTCTTAGTTACCTTGAAGAGCTGGGGCTCCCATTTTTCCTTCTGACCTGTTCAGTGATGGAGCTGAGGCAGTAGGTGGGGGCCTTAATACATCTAGTTGGGAAGGGAAGAAAAATAATCCATATCAAACAGTAAACAGTGAATTTCTCTTTTGGGTTTTCAATTTACATTGAAATGGGAGGGTTCACTTGCTGATTATTTTTAATCAGCTTATGTTCTACACTTACTCTTCTTAGGTAATATATTTTGAGGCAGAAATAGTGTATCACAGTAAGAGAGACAGAAATAACAGGTAGGAAAGAGCGAAAAGAGTCTTGCATTATCCCACAACCAACACAATCAAATTGTTCTGTTTGCCCATGCTTCCTTGAAATTCCTGTTCATATTCATGCAAAAATGTACAGAATGGTAATTACGGCCCAGGCATCATTAATTTCTTTTATTGAGGTATGACATTCATGCTGTGAAGTGTCCATAATTATAGCTTAATGATTTTTCACATTTTTTTCACATGTGTTCACTTTTGTAACCACCCACTAGTTCGAGATATAAAACACTTGACTGGGTATCATTTTGTAGTTTGCTTTTTAAATTTAATGTCATATCAGAATCATACTACTCTGCTGTTTATCCTAAGAATATTTTTAATATGCTATTGGTCTTCATACTGCTGACTATTAAGGGCTTTAAAAATTCAATCAGAGGCTGTATCACGGGTATCTGAGGCAACTCACATCATTGGACATTAAGCTGGCTTAAAATTCCTCCAGATCATATATAATGCTTCAACAATCTATATGGTAGAGGTCAGAAATTGGCAGCCTGTAGCTTGGATTCTGCCCGTATACCCATTTTATTAGACTTATTTGGTGTTGGCATGCACAGTATTTTCAAGAATATATGAGTTGTGTCACAGACTTTTACAACTTGAGAGAGCTCACGTGTAAATCTGGATTTCTTGCTTCCTTGATAAAGCAGAAGATCTGGCTGCATGGGCCACATTCCCGAAAGCGACGGTCGTATGGGGATGGGCAGGAACTGCCTTCCTTGGAAGGGGTGTATGCTCCTCAGTTTGCCACAGTCCCTGTGATTCCCAGTGTTTCCTTCAGGCCTGTTCGCTAAATAACAGCATCTGCCTTGGTCCAGGAGGCACTTGAGTTTGCTACGCCTGGCATATGGCTTTCTTTTTTTGATGCTTATAAAGGTGTCATTTATGCATGAGGTTGCTGGTAACCCCAAGGAAATCATCCACAGAAGCACATTCAGAAGACCGTAGTGAAAAAAGAGCGTGGCTGTTATGTCTAAGGTATCCCAGAGCGATCACCACTCATGACTTTGTCCCAGTCATGTCCTCTGTGCCCCTCGGTTTTCTCAAGTTTCAAGTGAGAACAATGATGCTCACTTCAGGGAGCAATTGTGAAGGTCTAATAGTTCTTGGAAAACAGTAGGCAATCAACAAATTATGGATAAGTAAAAAAAAAAAAAAAAACTATTAAAAATTATTCTGTATGGTTAATTTATCCAGTTGTAGTTCTTAAATAGCAAAATTTATTTTCATAAAATAAAATTTAATTTCCTTTGAATTTGATGTTCATTCCAAAGGACTCCATAGACATCTATAAAGTTTTAATAGCAGCAACAATAATAATGATAAGTGGATAGGATTTAATAATGTTGTGCCTGAATGTCTAAAGAGTGACCTTAATATTATGATTTAATTGAGATGGTAAATTAAAAATGTTCTGCATTTCTCCATCATACTAAGGAGGTTAAAATGGTAGTGAATTTGTTCTTAACAGTGTTGTTTGAACTGATGTTTCTTCAGGAAGATCATGATTGCTGGCTACTAGCTATAGGCTCTTTCAGTTTGATTTTAACAGATTCAGAGATTCTTGAGCTTCCCAGATGACGCTAGTGTTAAAGATCCTGCCTGCCACTGCAGGAGACAGAAGAGACGTGGGTTCGATCCCTGGATCGGGAAGATCCCGTGGAGGAGGAAATGGCAAACTGCTTCAGCATTCTTGCCTGGCGAATCTCCACAGACAGAGGAGCCTGGTGGGGAAAGACTTCAGTCAGACATGACTGAAGCAACTTTGCACGCATGCAGAAATTCTTTGGGGGAGAATCTCTAGTAATAGACAAAGGCTTGCCTCTAGAATTTTGAGAGGTCAAAAAAGTATTGACCAAAGTAGAAGAAACATTTCCTAGAAAATAATTTGTCTTTTTCTTAGGTCCCACCAATACAACACAACACAACCTACTAGAAAGCTAAGAGTCATTTTTATCTGTTTTTTCTCCTCTACATCCAATCCATCAGTAAATTTGTCAATTCTCCTTCCCAAATGTCTCTCAATTCAATTTACTTCCCTCCATCTAGATTGACACCACCCTCATTTAAGGAAAAATGCATTCTCCACGAAGAAGCCAGGGTGACCTTTCAAATACTCAACTCATGTCACATCACCCTATTTCTTAAAATTCTTCCATGACTCCCATTTCACTTCAGATAAAACCCAGACTCCTTATCAGAGCACACAAGCCTCTGAATGATCCATCCTAAACTTTCTCTTCAACTTCACCTCATGCAACTCGCAACATCATTCCGTTCAGTTCAGTCACTCAGCTGTGTCCGACTGTTTGTGACCACATGGACTGCAGCACGCCAGGCTTCCCTGTCCATCACCAACTCCCGGAGCTTGCTCAAATTCATGTCCATTGAATTGGTGATGCCATCCAACCATCTCATCCTCTGTTGTCCCCTTCTCCTCCCCACTTCAATATTTTCCCAGCATCAGGGTCTTTTCCATTGAGTCAGTTCTTTGCATCAGGTGGCCAAAGTATTGGAGTTTCAGCATCAGCATCAGTATCGGAGCTTCAGCATCAGTCCTTCCAATGAATATGACCTTGTGGACAATGTTATGTCAACATAGTTGGCAGCCCCCACTGGTGAAATGTGATATTACAACCTGGTTGTATTAGGTGTTATACATGTCCAGGTGAAAAAATAGGAAGAAAGCAAAATTCTGGGAGCTTTGAAGTGGGACTGGAGGATTGCTCAGATGTAGAAGAAGACTGAATTCTGGAGGAGGGAAACAAGATAAAATTAATAAGATGAGAAGAACTACAAAAGTAAAGTAAATTTCCAAATGTGGGGAGTACCCCTCTTAGGGTCAGCGTCAAGTAGTTTCCTTCCTCATTCTGGTGAATATGGAGGAAATTACTCTTCCTCATCTCCATTTTCAGCTCCCTGGCCTGGGTCGATAATTCTTATTAATGATTAATTTTATTATCTCAGGACCACAGGGATCTCCTACTGTTGAATTTTGCTGTGCTTTGCTGGTTTGTAGGTCATGAGGATGAGCGTGCTCAGGATCGTAGACCATACCAGCCTGTTTGGTTCTGATTCCTGATCCAGGCCCGCACCAAACTGTATCTTGGGAAAGTTGTGAAGTTGAACTTGTTTGTTAGTCTACCTTGTCTGCATACCTCTCAGAGCCCCCACCACTTCCTCTTCCCTGAGGCCCCTTACTCTCAAATTTGTAAAAGGAAAGTATATTAGTCGCTCAGTCATGTCCAACTTTTTGTGACTCCATGGACATTAGCCTGCCAGGCTCCTCTCTCCTTGGGATTTTCCAGGCAAGAATACTGGAGTGGGTCACCATGCCCTCCTCCAGGGGATCTTCCCAACCCAGGGACCACACCTTCATCTCTTATGTCTCCTGCATTGGCAGGTGAGTTCTTTACCACTTGTCCCACCTGAGAAGCACAAATTGGAAATAGTGGTAGTATAATAATGATGGTATTGGTTAGGATTCAGCTAAGAAAAGAAGCTACAAAGACCTAGGTTCACATCCCAGCTCCATCAGATACCTGTGTGTCTTTCTGAGCTTCAGTCTCCCCTTAATAATCTTAAAATCACAAGATCCTTGTGAAGAGTCACTATAACTATGCAGAGTGCCTTACAAATTATTGGCACTCAGTAAGTTTTCCTTTCCCCCTTTCTCAAGTATATTAACATGTGTTAAAGTCATCTGGAGAGGCAAGGATTAAAACCAAGGAATGCTGCTTTAATGGTGTAATTCCAGGCAGTGATTGTGGACTGTGGTCCTCCACGTGCTCCTGACATAATATGCAGGTGACCTCCTGCTCTGCCTAATACATATAATGGCAGTTGGGCTTTGTCACTATGATTTCAATATGATGGGTATTACTGGTCTCTGTCTCTAGACTACATAATTGATCCTGTTCAAAGACACAATGGGAACGATATTCTTAGATTAAGTTTGGTTCAGTTCTGTTAAATTTATCTTGAATCCATTCCTCATCTCTAGCCCCATCACCACTGTCGTGGTTCAGGAATTCATCATTTTCTATAAGCATCACAGCATCCTCTCCTGACAGGTCTTCCTGCTGCTGGGCTCTCCCTCTCCATCCTTTACACAGCAGGCAGAGTGATCTTTCAAAAACGTGCACATGATCCTGTCATCCCTTTACCTGAAAGCTTTCAGTGGCTGTATACTTTCTGACCACAGTGGTTCTCATCCTTTGGTTTATAATACACTGGTTTGTCGCATCAGTTGTAAGGCAGACACATCCATCCATTTACCCAACAAATATTTATTGAGCATCTACTATGTGTCAGTTACTGTTTGGGAAGTACACCAGTAAACAAAATCTCTGCATGCTGTCAGAAACTTGTTAGCGATAAGAGTTAAAGTCCTGAAGATTGTGAATGATTTGTCTGTTTGAATATTATAGTGGATACATGTTTATTTCTATAATAACATTACCCTAAATCACTTGTGCAGTGAAGTGCTCCTTGATGGAGAGTGGAAGGGGGAATTTATAGCTAGTAGTTGGGGAACTGAGTGTAAATCTGGGGATGCCTTTGGCATTGTATATCTGAACAATGTCATCATTTGTTTCCAGAAAAAAAAGTTAAGCATTCTACTACTTGTCTACAAGATAGGGTACATATTTTTCAGCCTTTTTGGCCTCCACTTATCCTATCAACCTCATTCTCTGCCACTCCTTGCTTTTCACAGTACACATTCTGGTCCCTACCCTTTAAAACTGATTTACCTTTCCATCATTAGGATGGTTTGAGTCATAGATAAGTAAAGTATATGAATAATTTTCTTACAGCATCAGAGGTAATATCCTGGTGGGAGAAGGGACTAAGTCAATATCATACACTGAAACTGAGAAGCCAAAGGGAAGTTGGTGGGACCATCAAATTCCTGCTAATAGAAAACATTTATAGTATTTTAGAAAAGTATATTTTTGGCATTTGATGAAAATAAACCATTATGATAGTAAATCTGAAAACATTTACTGGTACATTAGTAGTCAACAAAAAATATAGCGAACACATAGGAAAATGGGACAGTTTCAGAGGCTAAGAAAGTTGTGCAAGGATTAGTCTCATGTTGTCCATCTGTGAGGGGTAATGGATAAAAATGAACTGAAAAAGATTTTTGCTATCACTTGAAAACTCAGTGTTGCAAATAGCAAGGTCTGATAGATCCTGCAGCTAGCAGATTTGCTCCCCATTACAAAGTGGATTCCCAGTGGATTCACATTGTTTATGGCCTTAACTCTGAGCCACATGCTCAATTCATCTCATGTTCAGAATAAAGATTTTAATTATTTCTTTATTTTTCTTTATTTTTTAATTAATTAATTTTTTTGTCTGCACCATGCAGCTCAGGGGATCTTAGCTCCCTGACCAGGGATTGAACTTGAGGCTCGGCAGTGGAAGCTTGGAATCTTAACCGCTGGACCATCAGGGAATTCCCCTAATTCTTTCAACTTCTGATATTGGGATGTACCTTTCATGTTTGATGTTGAAAGTGATGTTTGTCACAACTTGAAGAGAGAGAAAGTAAAGAATCAAAGAAGCTGCTCTTTCTAGGTTTTTATGGAAAGGTTTGAAAGGAAAACTTTCAGGTAGCACAGGCATGACTGGTTGGAAAAGATCTGGCTAGTATGACTGGTTAGCAATTCCTTAGGTCAGGTGCACTAAGAGATATGGGAGAATCCAACAACAAAGACCACCCCCCCCCCACCCCAGGATGTATTTCTTTTCCATGGGGATGATCTTGATCCCTGTCTCCTGTACAATGTCACAAACCTCCGTCCATAGTTCATCAGGCACTCTATCAGATCTAGTCCCTTAAATCTATTTGTCACTTCCACTGTATAATCATAAGGGATTTGATTTAGGTCATACCTGAATGGTCTAGTGGTTTTCCCTACTTTCTTCAATTTAAGTCTGAATTTGGCAATAAGGAGTTCATGATCTGAGCCATAGTCAGCTCCTGATCTTGTTTTTGTTGACTGTTTAGAGCTTCTCCATCTTTGGCTGCAAAGAATATAATCAATCTAATTTCGGTGTTGAACATCTGGTGATGTCCATGTGTAGAGTCTTCTCTTGTGTTGTTGGAAGAGGGTGTTTGCTATGACCAGTGCGTTCTCTTGGCAAAATTCTATTAGCCTTTGCCCTGCTTCATTCCATATTCCAAGGCCAAATTTGCCTGTTACTCCAGGTGTTTCTTGACTTCCTACTTTTGCATTCCAGTCCCCTATAATGAAAAGAACATCTTTTTTGGGTGTTAGTTCTAAAAGGTCTTGTAGGTCTTCATAGAACCATTCAACTTTAGCTTCTTCAGCATTACTGGTTGGGGCATGATGAAAGTGAAAAAGGAGAGTGAAAAAGTTGGCTTAAAGCTCAACATTCAGAAAACGAAGATCATGGCATCTGGTCCCATCACTTCATGGGAAATAGATAGGGAAACAGTGGAAACAGTGTCAGACTTTATTTTTTGGGGCTCCCAAATCACTGCAGATGGTGACTGCAGCCATGAAATTAAAAGACGCTTACTCCTTGGAAGGAAAGTTATGACCAACCTAGATAGCATATTGAAAAGCAGAGACATTACTTTGCCAACAAAGGTCCATTTAGTCAAAGCTATGGTTTTTCCAGTGGTCATGTATGGATGCGAGAGTTGAACTGTGAAGAAAGCTGAGTGCCGAAGAATTGATGCTTTTGAACTGTGGTGTTGGAGAAGACTCTTGAGAGTCCCTTGGACTGCAAGGAGATCCAACCAGTCCATTCTGAAGGAGATCAGCCCTGGGTGTTCTTTGGAAGGAATGATGCTAAAGCTGAAACTCCAGTACTTTGGCCACCTCATGCGAAGAGTTGACTCATTGGAAAAGACTCTGATGCTGGGAGGGATTGGGGGCAGGAGGAGAAGGGGACGACAGAGGATGAGATGGCTGGATGGCATCACCGACTCCATGGACGTGAGTCTCAGTGAACTCCGGGAGACAGTGATGGACAGGGAGGCCTGGTGTGCTGCGATTCATGGGGTCGCAAAGAGTTGGACATGACTGAGCGACTGAACTGAACTGAACTGAGAACGTATTTCAATGTCTTGAAGCAGGAAACAAAAGTAGGGACTCAAAACCAGGAGTCATTCAGGGAAACTTTGGAAGAAGAGTATAGCAAGCAGGCCAAGGGGTCCAAAGCCTGTGATTCTCTTGCGGTTGGGGTAACCTTGGGGGATTAGGTCACAAGGGTGTCAGGGACACAGCATGTTAGAGAGCTGTGGCCCTCCTCACCCCTTTCTGCCCCCACAAACAGGGCTGGGCAAGTCTCTCCCCAAAAGGGCCACTCTTATTTTCATCCTTGTGGCCAAGGCTTTGGTGTCTGGCCTCTCTCCAGCAGTGAGTGAATTGCAGTGAGTGGCCCTTCTGGAGTGACCCACACGTTGTAATTGACCCTCCTCATTAGCAGCTGCCTTGCTTCCAATGGGACAGGGCCCACATGTTTGTGGTTATGTAACCACCAACCAGGGCTGGGCCTGGCATCCTAATTGTCTCCAATCACAGGGAAATGAACTGCAGTGAGAAAAGTAATGAGAAGTGGAGCACCCTGGCTGCCAGCCAAGGCTCCAAACTGTCAGCTGCAAAGCCCGGGAATATGCCATCAAAGCAGGACACTGGAGGTCAGGCTGGGGCCAGGGGAGCCAGAGCCAGGTGTCAACTTGCCGAAGGAGGGCTGGCAGGGGGTGGCGAGTGTGGGGTTGGGGTAGGGATTGGGACCTGGGGAAAGACGACACTTGAGTGCAGGGGAAAGGAGGAGAGATCTGAACACTTTATCTTGTGATCTCTCCTTCCTCTCTTCTGATCCCTAACAGCCTCCAATGCCACCTTAGTGGTGATCCTGAGAACACTGGGAGTGAAGGGAGGGCAGGTCAGGGAACAAAGTGGAGGAGGGTAAATAATAGAGGTCTGCATGGATTTAAAGGATGAATAAGACAAAGAGATCTCAACAGACTGTTATTTTCCACCACCCCCCATTTAAAAAATGTCTATGTATTTGGCTGTGCTGAATCTTAGTTTCAGCACTCAGGATCTTTAGTTGCAACATGAGAACTCTTAGTTGTGGCATGTGGGATCTAGTTTCCTGACCTGGGATCGAACCCGGGCCCCATGCACTGGCAACATGGAGTCTTAGCCACTGGACCACCAGAGAAGTCCCTTCCATCCTATCTTGAGTTTGCTGTTGCTGCGGATGCTACTGTGGTAGGGCTACTGATGGTCCTGGCCTCATCCCTGTGGCTGGTGCTGCTGGTGTTGGTATAGTTATTTCAGTGATGGGGATTCCTGTGATGAATGACAACAGGCATGGAAAACTTAAAGCTCTAAGTCAAGATTACCTTCTACGAGTGAAATTAAGAAGAATGAAAATATCATGGAATGAGAGCTGTGCTCTCTAGAAATGTCCTGAGAGTTCATAAAATGGGCAGTTAGTAAAAGGCAGGCGGTAAAAAGGAGTTTCAGAGTACCAAGTCTATCAGGCCTCAGCCAGGCTGGAAAATCTCATTTCTTTATGTGCATTACCTTGGCTGCAGCTGGTATCTAACGGCAACTCGATGCTTGAAGGAGCCTTGCTAATAGAGAAAGCTGGTCTGCGATGAACTTTCAGAGGGGAGCCCCTTATGACTAGGTTTGTTACTCAGTGCCCACCATCATCTAGGGAAGAGGGCCTGAAAATCAGGCAGACAGAGCCTCTTGATCTAGAGAAGCCTTCCTGTTGTAGGTCAGAATGTTTCACAGGTGCTCACCATGGTTGGGTGGAAAGTTCTTTGAAACTGTTTTGTTTCCATTGATGTGTTGACTCATGAATTCGTTCCATAAACATGTATTGGGCACTAACTGTATAGTAAACACTTTGCTAGTCCCCGGGAATAAAGATTGCAAACAAAGCAGATACAGCATCTGTCATCATTGAACTTTCAGTTGAGCAAAAAACCAGAGAGTTGTGCAGGAAAGTCCTGAGGAACTGTATAGCACAGGGAACCCTACTCTAGACTCTGTAATGGCCTATATGGGAAAAGACTCTAAAACAGAGTGGACATATGTGTGTGTAGAACTGACTCTCTTTGCTGTACAGCAGAAACTAACACAACATTGTAAATCAACTATACTCCAATAAAAATTAATTAAGAAAGAAAAAAGTCCTGAGGAGAGAGTGAGCGTGATACGTAAATGCATGAACCTAGCAGCTGCCCTGGGAACTATATAAGTTGGGTAGTGTGAGGGAGAGGTACTAGATAGCCCATGGATGTCCACTACAGCAGCCAGTGACCCCCCACCCCCACCCCGCACAGGCAACTGCTGGACTTCTAAAGCAGGTTTGCAAGTTGCCCTAATTTTGGAACAAAAATACATTCATGTTAGGTCGATGGGAAATGCTATCGTATTTGTCAAGTAATTGACTAATGAATCATATGTATATGGCTTATGGCTTGGAGCAGTGGCCGGTGTACAGTAATGCTACCTAAGTGTTAATGATTATCATTATGATGATGGTGATAATGATTACCCACCCCCCTGGGGTATAGGGACATAATTCAGTTCAGGGTCCATACAGCTAAAAACTAGGGTTATGGTAACCCTATCAAGGCACGGGAGGGGGTACTTCCCTGGTGACTCAGCTGGTAAAGAATCTGTCTGCAATGTGGGAGACCTGGGTTTGATTCCTGGGTTGGGAAGATCCCCTGGAGAAGGGAATGGCTACCCACACCAGTATTCTGGCCTGGAGAATTCCATAGACTGTGTAGTCCATAGGGTCGCAAAGAGTCAGGAACAGCCTGAGCTTCCAGCCAGTACTCTCCACATCTCCATCTCATCTCCCTGTAGCTTTCCTCCCAGTGACAGCAATTTTGATGGATGCCAGGGAGTCCATTACTAGGAAGTAATGACAAGTCTCCAGCAGTAACCACATTTTCCTTCTGCTCTTCACAGCCATATACAGTACATGTTCAATAAATAGTTGATAAAGGTAAGTAATCAATGAAATCTGACTGGAGAATTCTTCCCATTATGCATGCCTACATTTGGGTAAGCAAGGGTTTTCCACCAAACTTTTGTTTCCAGCAGAATCTCCATAGATCCTCTAATAATAAACCTCGACAGGCAAAGCTCCAAGCAAACATTAATTAGATCTCTTAACACCCTTGTAAATCAGTGAGCCATATGGCAATTATAAAAAAAGATAATTTTAAGGAGCAAGAAATTTTAAAGTGATTGTTTACTTTATCATAGCAAATAATTTACATACACACAAAAATGAATATTTAAAACCATGGGTAAGACCGAAATGCTTGACTAATTTCTGATTAGCCACAATCAACTAGGGTAGCTTTTGATCTCCCTGTGGGCAAAGGTGTATATATTCTCTGCATTTTATCCCCAATTCATATGCCTTGTCTTTGACCCACCCAATCTAACTTTCTGTGATGCTATAAATGTTGTACTCATGCACCGTTCAACATGATGGTCATTAGTGGCTAATGTGACTGAGGAGCTAAAAGTTTAACTTACTTAATTTTAATATAATTTAAATCCCACATGTGGCTAGCAGTCACCATATTGGACAGTGTAATCTTAGACTACAGTTGGAAACTTACTGTGATTAGGAAGGGGATATACATGTGTGTTCAGTTGCTAAGTCATGTCTGACTCTCTGTGACCCCATGGACTGCAGCATGCCAGGCTTCCGTGTCCTGCACCAGGGGATATACAAGAGATGTTTATATAGTGTTAACCAGACTGTGGTCTACATGCAGGGTGCCAGAACTGTCATAATGGTGAGATTTTCATTATGGCAATCATCACCCATTCATTTATTCAAAACCTATATATTGAGCATCTACTATATTCATGCTCTGCATTAAGGTTGAAGGCAAAAATAAAGACTAATTA
Source organism: Bison bison bison (assembly GCF_000754665.1). Classification (NCBI taxonomy): domain Eukaryota; kingdom Metazoa; phylum Chordata; class Mammalia; order Artiodactyla; family Bovidae; genus Bison; species Bison bison. The sequence continues at coordinate 8,388,825 of NW_011495061.1, read as the reverse complement.
TTGTCCTGGCTTAGAGGTGAAGTGGAGATAGGAGCAGATTAAAAGACAGATACAGATGTGTTGTTATATTAGGGGAAGCATATGAGCTGTGGGAATATTGAGGAAGGGCAACTAATTCAGCCTGAGGGGGTAGGAAGTGAGGTGGGCAGGTCACAGAATGCTTGCCAGAAAAGTGGAACTAATTCTTAAAGGACCAGTAAGGATTCTCCCAGGTGAGAGTGAGGATGCAGGTGAGGGCATCATCCCAGACAGAGGGACTGGCACAGGCAAGGGTACAAAAGTACTAGGGAGCATGGGCCTTTTGGAAATTTCCAGAGCTACCCTGGTGGCTCAGAGTGAAAAGAGTCTGCCTGCAATGCGGGAGACCTGGGTTCGATCCCTGGGTTGGGAAGATCCCCTGGAGAAGGAAATGGAACCCACTCCAGTATTCTTGCCTGGAGAGTCTCATGGACGGAGGAGCCTGGGAGGCTGTAGTCCACGGGGTCACAAAGAGTCAGACACGACTGAGTGACTAACACAGGTGCGTGTGCTGTGTGGTCAGCTGTGAGCCCAGGAATAGGGCCGGGGAGAGTACAAGGGTGTGTGCTAATGGAGTTTGGACTTTACCCTAAAGGTAGGTAGTCATTCAAGGGGCTTTAAGCAGGGCAGTAACAAGATCAGAATGTATTCTGGAAAGATCCCTTTGGTATCAATGTGGAAAATAATATAGAAGGAGTGAGAATGGAGATGGAACCCCTGGGGAAGTGAGGGCTTTCTTCCACAAAACCCTGAAGCTGCGTCTGAGGTAATAAGGGTGCTTCCAGCCAGGTGCACATCTAACTGCTCCATTCTGAGATATGGTGGGGGGTCTCTGGGATGCAGCTTCTAGCACCTTCCAGGGATAGCAAAGAGGCTGCTGTGGTACCAGGGGGGAGGTGTCATTTGGAGAGAGAAATGTGTTTACTTGAGCAGCCTGGGTGTATGAAGGTGGGTTGATGGTGACCTGCGTGAGATGAGCCTTGAGGGGAGAAAACTGACTCAATGACTTCACTGCTTTATATGCATGAATTTCTTTCTGGGTTCCCTGCTGTATTAGTCTGCTCAGGATGCCAGAGCGAAATGTCTGAGTGACTTGAACAACAAAAATTTATTTCTAACCCTCCTGGATGCTGGGAAGTCCATGGGCAGGGTTCCAGCCAATCTGGCTCTTGGTGAGAGTTCTCTCCCCAGCTGGCCACCTTCTCATGATGTCATCACGTGGCCTCTCCTCAGTGTGTGTGGAGAGCTCTCTCCTCTTCCTCATCCTATAAGGCCCCTCTTCCCATCATGAGGCTTCCACCTTCATGACGTATTCTAACCCCAGTTGCCTCCCAAATGTCCCGTTTACAAAAAACCCCCATCATATGGGGATTAGGGATCCAACATGTGTATTTGAGGGTGCTCTCCTAGCCTGCTAGGCTCCTCAGTCCATGGGATTTCCCAGGCAAGAACACTGGAGTGAATTGCCATTTCCTTCTGCAGGGGATCTTCCCGATCCAGGGATTGAACCCTAATCTCCTGTGTCTCCAACACTGGCAAGTGGATTCTTTACCAATAAGCTGTCTGGAAAGACCTGTATGTGGGGGTGGGTGGGGATAAAAACATTCACCTGTGTTGAGCAGATGACCAAGTTTGAGGCTTGGTATACACCATTGAATTTCCCAAAGGTATATGCAGAGTTGGAGAAGGAAATGGCAACCCACTCCAGTATTCTTGCCTGGAGAATCCCATGGACAGAGGAGGTGGCTGGCTACAGTCCATAAGGTCGCAAATAGTTGGACACGACTGAAGCGACTGAGCACACGGCACACTCTGCTGTATCGTCTAAGTAAACAGATCATTACAACACAGTGCTCAGCGATGGGGAGCTCAGGGTGCCTGGGAGCACCTTGGAGGGGGTATGTCATCGAAACTTCAGGAAGCCTGGGAAGACCACTCAGAGAAAGGGATATTTAAGCAGAAACGTAAAGGATAAGTAGGAGTTAGCCAGGGAAAGGGGCTTGATATTGAGGGATACAGACCACTCCACTTTGTAATTCTCAAAAAGAATTAGTGGCTCAAAACCTCACTAAAGAAACTGAAAGTGAAGTCGCTCATTCATGTCCCTCTCTTTGCGACCCTGTGAACTGTAGTCTACCAGGCTCCTCCACTCATGGAATTCTCCAGCAAGAATACTGGAGTGGGTTGCCGTTTCCTTCTCCAGGGGATCTTCCCAACCCATGTATCAAACCCAGGGGCTGAACTCGCATCTTCCGCATTGCAGGTAGATGCTTTAACCCAACCTCACTGATCAAAAGATTAAGACATTTCGATCCAGAGTCAGTTCAGGATTCTTGTCTTGTGAGAGGTAGCATCTGTTTTGATACCATAAGCTATTAATATTTGAATGAATTTTTCACTTTCTCATTTAAAATATGTTCTATATTCATCAAAGATAACAATTTTTTGACAGGATCTAAGACACAGTAGGGGGTTTCCTAAGTGGCTCAGTGGTTAAAAAAATCTGCCTGCCTACGTAGGCACTTCAGGGGATGTGGGTTCTATCCCTGGGTCAGGAAGATCCCTGGAGGATGAAATGGCAACCCACTCCAGTATTCCTGCCAGGATAATCCTTTTGACAGAGGAGCCCGGTGGGTTACAGTCCATTGGGGGTCACAAAGAGTCAGACATGACTGAGTGACTGAGCACACACACACACACACAAGATACTGAGCTCTGTGTAAGTCCTAGGGAGGCAGCAGTGAAGGCTGGATCATCAAGTGTGGATGATGCTATGAAATGGAGCTGGGACCCCTAACCCATACAAACTCTGCTTTTTCCACTTCTTGGCATCTTCTCAGGGATGATGCTACTCAGTCACAAATCATTGCAAAGCTCCTCATCACTCCAGCCTTCCAGCTGTTAAGACTCTGAAAGGTATAGGCTGAGGCTGCACTGTCTATGGGGAAAGAGATGGAGAAAGAGAAACAGACTTATGGGAGGCATTAAAGACCTCTGGGTATGTTGGGGGATAAAAATGGAATCTTGACCTGGTTTCCACAGCCAAATTCCAAGAATAAGCTTATAACTTTGGACTCTTTCTCCTGAGAAATAGACTTATAAATGTTCAATTAAATGTTAAGAGAATGGAAGTTCAGTTTTATGATTAACTAACTCTGTTTGTCACAATCTTTTATATTTCTCACTTGCAGATTTTATGGTCATGTCCAACATCTCTTCTCTATGGTTGTTTGAAAACTTAACCTGCTCTAACAAGCTGGAGAGACAGCATGATGTAAAAAGAAGAACATGGAATTTAGAGATAGATTATGGATCTGACATTTGCATAATTAGCTGTGTGACCCTGGTCACTTACATAATATCTCTGAATATGTTTCCTCATGAGGGATTTAGGGGTAACATCTGTGTCATAGGAGGTGTCTGGTGTAGCACCTAATGTATAACAGGTATTCAATAGACATTTCCCTTTTCTTAATGCTTGGCCCTTCCTTCTCTTTTCTGTGCTGCTGTGTCTTGGGCCCTGTGAAAAGTTGTTACATTTGATATATATAAATCATATTTAAAATGAGGAAGAAAAACTCCTCAATCACATGGCTTATAGTATCGATAGGTGTCTTTCAAGACAGGAATTCCAAGTTGACTTCAGATAGAACAGACTGTTAGTTTTCAATACCATTTCCTTTCAGATATTTGTGCAAGAATGAAGCAATGGAAGACATATTGAAACAATCGCATTCTTGATCAACCCTGAAAATTGTCAGTGGTGCAAACCTTTCATTTTGAATACTTTTGATTAAAAAAAATCATGGTCTTGGTTCTTTTTTTTCCCATGCATAATTCAGAGCTACCTCAATAAAATGTAGATTCTTTGAGCTGGAAGAAATCTTAATGATGATCTGTAATAAATGTAAGTGACGGTGCCATGGGCTGTTACCAGGGATGTTAATTGCCCCATGAACTGATCTAATAAGGAAATTCAGACTCAGTAAATAGAAGTGGCTTGTTCAAGGTGTGGCGACAGCGTTAGTGACAGGGACATTGTTTCAGTCTGCTCAAGGATCACATCCCGTATGGCACTTAGGGGTCACTTGTTTCTCTCTTGACCAATTGGCAGCAGCAGGGCATGCAGGGAGATTGGCTTCTCTGGCTTCTGACATTCCCCCTCGCCGTCCTGTTGTGTCCTTGGTTTATCTGCCTAGTGCAGCCCCAGTGACAGATTGTGAGTTGACCATGTTTACCAATCTACCATATGTATCTCTTCAGCTACCGGAAAAGGGTCTGGCAGAGACTGAAAGTAAAAGCAAGGAAATGATCTGGTGGGGCTCACACGTGGTGGGAGCTGGGTCAGTCCAGGTAACGCAGTATGGGGTGGGGGTGGAGGGTGTGCATATAACTTGGAACTATAGATGGTCTTTTGAAACAGACTCAGCTGGGAGGTAATTGAGGGTCTCTCAGCAGCCGAGACTTGTCACTCAGCAGCACCATGGTTACCTTGACAAAGCATTGCTGATTGGAAATTAAAATGCATGGAATTGCGTGGGGAGTGTTTTCAAGAAGAAACAGAATCGACTTAGTGGCACCATTGAGGCTCTTAGAGCCAAACACCAGATGCAAGGATTTTTCAGGAAACTGCAAGTCTGTCTTCTTTCCTGGAGCAGAGGGTTTAGTGCTCAGGTTGGTTACAGTAAAGTTATTTTAGGAAACCTTGCCAAAGCCTGAGCAAGGAGGTGTCAGAGAGCTGTGTCAGAAATGATGTAGACTCAGCCCTGGGTCCAGTCTGTTGACTCTGTCAATCAACAAGCAGCCCGTTGATTCTGTCTGGAAGTGTTTCCCTTACCCACTGGGGGAGGTGGAGTCCTATTGCCCCAAAGCCAACATCTGCTGTGCTGTGGGCCCCAGGGGACTTGTGTGTCCAGTGAGTCACCACTTTTTTCTGACCTGCTATTTGGGCCAGATCAGTGATTCCCAACCATATGGGAAGACATTAGACCTGAGCTCCTTGGCCCCCTCATCTGCTGAGCAGGAGATTAAGCCAGACTGTCTTTCTTTGAGTTCAGACTTCTTCCATTAAATAAAATGTATATATGGAAATATAGTTTATGTCTAACGTGCTATGAAAGTAAATGTGCTGTTGATCGATATATATTATATAACATGGTTTATATGTCAAATGTCTTCCATTAAATTTTATATATAAAATCTGGACTCTGAATTTGTAACCTTACATGGCAAAATAGATTTTGCAGATTTTTTTAAAAAATTGGAGTATAATTGCTTTACAATGTTGTGTTAGTTTCTGCTGTACAACAATGTGAATCAATTATATGTATACATATATCCCCTCTGCCTTTAGCCTTCTCCACTTCCCCCGTCCCACCCCTCTAGGTCATCACAGAGCACTGAGCTGAGCTACCTGTGCTGTATAGGAGCTTCCCATTAGCTATCTATTTTACACATGATGTTGTATACATGTCAATGCTACTCTCACTGTCTCGATTTGTCCCACATTCTGCTTCCCCCTTTGTGTCCAAAAGTCTATTCTCTATTCTTTCCCTGAAAATAGGTTCATCAGTATCATTTTTCTAAGTGCCATATACGTGTGTTAATAGACGACATTTGTTTTTCTCTTTCTGACTTACTTCACTCCGTATGGCAGACTCTAGGTTCATCCATATCACTACAAATGACCCACTTTTGCTCCTTTTTGTGGCTGAGTAATATTGCATTGTATATATACCACATCTTCTTTATCCATTCATCTGTTGATGGACATTTATGTTTCTTCCATGTCCTGGCTATTGTAAATATTGCTGCAATGAGCACTGGGGTACATGTGTCTTTTTGAATTGTGGTTTTTTCAGGGTATAGGCACAGAAGTGGGATTTCTGGGTCATCCAGTAGTTTTATTTATAGTTTTTAAAAGTAATTGTATCAGTTTACATTCCCACAAATAATGCAAGAGGGTTCCGTTTTCTCTACACCCTCTCCAGCTTTTTTTGTTTGTAGAGTTTTTGATGATGGCCATTCTGACTGGTGTGAGATGATACCTCATTGTAGTTTTGATTTGCATTCTCTAATGATGAGTGATGTTGAGCATCTTTTCGTGTGTTTGTTGGCCATGTGTACGCCTTCTTCAGAGAAATGTCTGTTTAGGTCTTCTGCCTATTTTTTGATTGGGTTGTCTGCTTTTCTGATATTGAGCTGCATGAGTTTCTTGTATATTTTGGAGATTAATCCTTTGTCAGTTGCTTCATTTGCAAATGTTTCCTCCCCTTCTAAGGGTTGTCTTTGGTCTTGTTTGTGGTTTCCTTTGCTGTGCAAAAGCTTTTGAGTTTAATTAGGTTCCATTTGATTATTTTTGTTTTTATTTTCAATAGGAGATGAGTCAAAAAGGATCTTGTTGTGATTTATGTCAAAGAGTATTCTATCCATGTTTTCCTCTAAGAGTTTTATTAAATCTGGTCTTACATTTAGGTCTTTAATCCATTTTGGGTTTATTTTTATGTATTGTATTAGAAAGTGTTCTAATTTCATTCTTCTACATGTAGCTGTCCAGTTTTCCCAACAGCACTTATTGTAGAAGCTGCAGGAAATTAGAGGCTGCAGATGTTTAATTCAAGGACTGTTCTGAAACTTTGTATTGTATTTCTGAGATCTAACTACATTTATGAATATAGATTTGTTTTATCCCTTTTAACTGGTGAATTGCATTCTGTCACAAGAATGTGTTGCATATTTATCCTTCCTCTATTGATGGACTTTTAGGTCATTTTCAATTTCTTGCTTTTGGAATTTTTCAGTTAGTTTTCTTGTGTACTAGCATACATGTGAAAGCGGTTCACTGGGGGTAGGGACCCAGGAAGAGGAAATGCTGGATCATGGGATATACCCACTTACAGTTTTAAAAGATTGCCAAGGAACCTTCTGAAGTGATTGTCCTCTTTGCATTTGTCCCAGTGGTATGTGAGAGTTCTCTTTTCTCCAAAGTTTCATCAACACTTGATTTTGTCAGTATGTTAATGCTTGTGTATCTGGTGAGTGAAAAATAGAATCTTCTTGTTTTAGTTTGCATTTGGAAAAGTTAATCAATTAGATGGCTACTTGAATTTTCTCTTTTATGAATTGCCTTTTCATATTCTCTCCCCAGTTTTTATTGCACTGTCTACCTTTTTCCTATGATGGTAATTTGTAGGGGCCCTTGTGAATATCTTTCTGTCCAAATACATGCAGGCCAACTTTATTTATTATTTTAATGGTTGCATAGTATTCAATCATGCACATCAGAAGTCAGAAAACGCTGAGGTCAAATCTGGCCTTCCATATATTTTTGTAAATAAAGTGGATTTTTTTTTTTTTTTAGACATAGCCATGTCCATTCTTTTACATATTGTCTATGGCTGATTAGTGCTACGACAGCAGAACTGAATGATATGACCTAAGCTATATAATATACAATGGCTAAAATTATTTACCATATAGCTCTTCATAGAAAATGTTTATAGAGCTAAAACAAAATTTGTTTAACCATTCCTCTTTTGATATATATATAGGTTGTTTCCCATTTTCCCACTATTATAAACAATGTATAATTAATATAATCACACATACATATCTTTCTCTGCAGATGTAAGCACTTCCTTTGGCTAGATTCCTGGAAGTAGAATTTCTGGCTTACTGAAAGCCTGCATTTAGTGAAACTTGCTTATCTGAACTAGAATTGTGTCTGAATTGGAGGATATTTTACAGAAGTATCATTATTTCTCAGGAATAATGATAGCTTCCCATTATTTAGAACTGGCTAGGTACCAGACATTGTATTAAGTGCCTTATCTAATTAGGTACATTATGTCATTTAATTCTCCTGAACCCTGAAGTAGGTATTAATAAGCCATCTTTTACATATGAGGAAATTGAGGTTCCGTGATGTTAAGAACTGCTACATGGTAGAGCTAGGATTTGAACTCGTTTCTCTGACTTTGAAGCTCCCACACTTTCTATTACACAGTGATGTCTCTCAGTGGGAAAAAACTAGGTGATGTGCACATACCATATTACAAGTAGCAATTTTACATATTTGTTCTTAATTTTAAGTAAACAGGTAACGACATTTGTAATTAATGCAGTAAGTTTCTGTAGACAGATGGTTAAATTAATTTTATAGACTCTTAAAAACTGGTGGCTTTCTTAAGCAAGCCAAACATTTCCTTTGCAATCTTATTCATGCTTCTATAAATAAAGGCACAGCAGTGATGTGGTAGAAAGAATACTGGATTTAGAAATCCGTATTTTGGAAAACCATGGTTTCTGCCTCCTTCCAAGGCTGCTGTGTGACTGTGGGCAAATTTCTTACCCTCTCTGTGCCTCAGTTCACAGAGTTGTGAGAAATCAGTGTAAATAGCTATAAAGTGTTTGATTTAGTGTGATGGGCTTCATCCCCTGAGGCTATTTCTAGAAGGAGGATTCAATTTGATAAAGCCAGGGTACATTTCAGTCAGCTTGTTTCCACCTCAAGTTATGCCTGCTCTGAAGCCCTCATGCCACACCCTTGTCATAATAGTAACTGAGAGATGCCAGACAGTGTCCATTGCCAAGAATGTACCTAATTCCTGCAATACCAAAAGGGGAAGCTGGGTTGTGACCTTTCCCAGCATTGAAATACTGCTATGCCTGGGCCACGCGCTTTGGCATCCTGAAAACTTAATATGAGCAGCTCACATTATTCAACACTTAATCTACAGCAGCAACAATGCCAGTTATTAATTTAATTCTCACAACAATGCTGGTAGACCAGTACTCCTCTTTGAGAAGTCGACTCAATGAGGAAACAGGGGCCTAGACAGAGTACAAAGAGGCATGTTTTCAATAGGTAGAAGAGCTAGGATTTGAATCCACATCTGTCTGACAGTTAGACCTGAGCATTTAGCCACCATGCTATACTTTCCCCTCAGCTGGGACGCCTTCAGTAGGAGAATCCCTGGCTGGTATTATATATGTGCTTATTTCGGCTGCAGGCTTTGGGTTGGGAGGCTCTGCCTTCTGGGGCATGGAGTGCATCAGACTTGAACATGCTAAATGGGCATCTCTCAATATCTGAAGGGTAGGATTGCCTTCTGTGACCGTCTGGCGCCATGAATCACCATGTCTGCCTTGGCTATATTGATTTTTCTTGCCATCTCAGTAGAGCCTCCCCAAGCATCAGGAAGCAAGACCCGACAGCTGACCATTTTGTTTTTATCATTGCCTGTCTCCTGTCAAAGAAGGAGTCTCTTTCACCCCAGATTGTTGCCTTGCATCCATCTGAACCAGATCAATTTGTCTGTGCCACTCTGTTGGGATAGCTATCAGTTTTTTTAAGCTGCCTCCCAGACTATCTTGTTTGCAATATAAGTTCCAAATGGCCTGGAACTCGTCTTTTATGGCCTCTGCCAGATTAAACATTTAGAACATAATATACTCAGCTTCAAAAACAATTGCACAGCCTTCCAGCCAAGCAGCATGTTAATTTTAATTTAGGCAACTGCGCATGTTTTTAGGTCTTAGGAGGGACTCTGGGGTTTCAGGTTACCAGTGGCTCATGGCCTTCCTCCTTCCCCACCCCACTTCTCCACTTAGGGCTGGAAGAGCCTAGTGATCACAGGGCGGGAAGCATAGGCCTCCTTCTATGCCCCATGTTTCCCCTTTTGGAACTGAAAACATGAAGTAGAAAGGCAATGAGGTAACAAGGAATAGTGTAGGCAGAGCTGGGTTCAGATCCCTACCTTATCTGTAATGCACATAACCTTGGGTGAGTCATTTCAACTTCTAGATCTCAGGCTTCTCATCAGTAAAATAGAGGCAGTGAGGACATTTAACTCACAAAGCAGATGTTAAGCTTAATTATCAAGCTCAAAGATCCTCCATAAAATTTTAATGAAAAAAGTAGCTCATGCTCAGTTATGTCTGACTCTTTGTGATCCCATGGACTGTAGTCCACTAGGCTCTTCTGTCCATGGAATTTTCTGGGCAAGAATACTGAAGTGGGTTGCCATTTCCTACTCCAAGGGATCTTCCTGACTTAGGGATTGAACCCGAGTGTCTCCTACAATGCAGGTGGATTCTGTACTGCTAAGCCACCTGGGAAGCCCTGAAAAAAGTAGTCTGCAAAGATATATAATGCTTTTTTTGTGGAGTTGACTAACCATGGCAGAATATTTGAATGCCTAAGAAGGGTTTCTTCTCATCCCAAGGATGCACTGATTCAACAACCACCACATGGAGATAATGGGCCTGGTGCTTTTTGCATTTTGGTAACAATGGCAGTATCCTGCCTACAAGGCTGGCGGTGCATAGCTTCATCAATCGGTCAGTTCCTGGGACTCAGTCATGAACACCAGACCCCAGTGCAATTTCCACTTGTTTATTCAACATCCATTTGTAAACTTCTCACCTTGCAAGGTGCTGCTACGTAATTGTGGGTAAGTCAGCATGTTTGCCTTCAAGGCCTCACTATTTAGGGTGGAATACCAACACTCATAATGGTAATGCAAGGTGCTGCTATGTAATTGTGGTTAAGTCAGCGTGTTTGCCTTCAAGGCCTCACTATTTAGGGTGGAATACCAACACACATAATGGTAATGCAGAGCTCTAGTGGCTGTTCCCAAAGAAACACTTGCCAAGGCTGGGAAGGCCTTTCTAGGTGTCCTTATTTTCCACTTTTTCAGAGGGACACATAGGAGCAGAGCTGCTAGAAAAGGAAACTCTGGCTTAAACACATTATCAGATTGTTTTCTGACCTGTGAAAGAAGTCTGGAGGTCAGTGGCTGGGGCTGAGGTGCTCCAGCTGTCCTGTCAGCATGCCAGCAGGAAGAAGGGAGAGAGTGAAGAGACAAAAGGTGTTTACTCTCAGCTGAGAGTGGAAACTCTGGGCTCTTGTTGAGACCCTCCCAGTCTGCTAGCAGGGCATTTTGCTGCCCCCTACAGAATAGGAAGTGTAAAGTGTTACGTGTCCAACTCTTTGGAACCCCATAAACTATAGCCCGCCAGGCTCCTCTGTCCATAGGATTTCCCAGGCAGGAATACTGGAGTGGGTTGCCATGCCCTACTCCAGGGGATCTTCCCAACCCAGGGACTGAACCCAGGTCTCCTGCATTGCAGGCAGATTCTTTACTGTCTGAGCCACCAGGGAAGCCCTACAGAATAGGAAGGGAGAGTGCTTTTTGTATAGAAAACTAGCAGTCACCACATCCACTTGTTAGAATATTAACTTTTCCACCACCTTGAGATTTCTTACAACTGTTTAAAAATAAAGATGGATGAGGGAGTGGTAGGGCTGAACCAGTGATGAAGCTTTGTGGTACTAGACGAGATACCATGGTTTTCAATGGCAGGATTTGCGTTGACTGGTATTCTTGATATGGTGAGTGAGGGCCAATGGAGTGAAAGATGGAGATGAGATGAAGTGGCTGAGCTGATTGGAGGCCGACTCAGAAGGAAGTGGCTTCCTGGGATTGGTTTTCTGAATGGCGCACAGAGGCAGCCCTGACTCCTACAATCAGAGAAGCCACTTTTCCTGTTTTCCACTGAAATGGGGAAAGCTGAAGAGAACATCAGGAGGTAATCAGTATTTTGGGGCCATTTCTTTGGCTAAGATGCCCTGACCTGAATCTACAACAGCAAAGGAGTTCTGCTATTTCAGCAAGCTGCCTGAGAAGCCCCACACCACTGAAATGAGTTTGAGTTCTCAGAAATGAGGCTATCAGCCTCTTGCAATCTTAAATTGACCTCTCATGACGGTGTAAAGCAATTGTGTCTTTCAGATCAGGATAATGCTCTGCTTAAAACTGCTTATAACTCTGGTTGCAGAGAAGTTAAATTAGAATAATGAATAGAGTTTGATGAGTGAAAATCTATCTTTACCTGCTTGTAGAGAAAGAGCTGAATGTCAGCCAAAAATGAATGTGTCAGGACCTTGGAGAGATTGATGAGTGATACTGACAACCTGTTTAGCGGAGAAGTACTCAGAGGTGTGGGGCACTAGGTCATGGGACTTTCTGTAGCGTTTATCCTCACCCCTCCTCCATTCCACTCACACAAAGGTGTTGACCACACTGTCACCATGGAAATGTCCACACATCCAACTGCCTGCCCTCCATCCCCACTGGGACCCACAGACAGCCGAAACCAGACCCGTCCAAAATGACATCCCTTCCCCTCAAGTCTGTTTTCCATCCAGGTTAGAACTCTGGGTGGCATTCTTGACTGCATCTCACGTGCCCAATTCTGATCAACCGTAAAGTCTCATTAATTCAAATGCCAGAATTTGTGTCGAGTTCATTTTCTCCTTTCCACCCTTCATACAATAGCCCTGGGTTAGACTTTTCTTTCTCCTCTTCTACCACCAATCTTCCAAAGGCTATTCCTACCCTGAAAGCTCCTCCTCAACTCTGTGTGTGATGGTCCCACCCTCTGTATAAAATTCTTCAGTGGCTGCCTTTGCCGTCCATGATAATGCCCAATTTCCTTAAGCATAACTGATGCCAATAATCTATCATAAATTTTGTGAAGCATGGCAGTCCAGAGTATATACTCCAGCGTTAGCCTGTCTTGGCTTTGTCACTTGCTGTGTGATTTGGGGCTGTTACTTTTACCGCCTGTGTCTTGATTTTCTTATCTGTAAAATGGGGATGATCATCTTATCTATTTAGGTTGTTATGAGAATGAAGCGAGTAAACAAATAAAGTAAAATAAATGCACACGCATACAGAAAAGTGCCAGCCACACAGTAAGCGCCGTATAAGCATTTGCTGCTGTGACTCCTTTCACATACGCTACGTCCCACAGCATCTGATGGTTTGCCCTCCCTTCTTTTTTTATTTATTTTATTTGTTTATTTGACTGCGCTGGGTCTCAGTTGTGGTACGCGGGATCTTCAGTCTTTGTTGCCGCATTTGGGATCTTTAGTTGCGGCATGTGGGATCTAGTTCCCTGACCAGAGATTGAACAGGGCCCCCTGCATTCATTGGGAGTGTGGAGTCTTATCCACTGAAGCACCAAGGAAGCCCCTGGCTTGCCCTTCTTAATGCAGTTTCCTTTCTTAGTCATCTTTGTTGCCTCATTTTTGTTCAAGGAGCCTTTATTTACATGGACTTCTCTGCCTCGAGGACATCCTCCCCACCTGCACCCGGCCAACTCTCAGCCATCCTCAATGACTGAGTTCAGGAATCGCCTCCCTACCTCACGTGACACCTTGGGCTCATCCTTGGCTTCACATTTTCAGCTTTGTCTACAGTGATGCCTTTACCAGCATATTTCCCCCACTAGCTCATGAAGAGAAGGGGGTTGCATCTTATTCACTTAAACGTTTTCCTGCCTCTAGCTTAGTGATGAGTATTTAGAAGAAATGCAGTAAAAGTTTGTGGGTTGGAAGAGGTTAGACTGCTAATAAAAATCCCACTATCAGAGCTATCTTTGTAAACACGTATCTGAAGACAATGTTTCTCTGCTTGAAGATGTTGATTCTGAAAGAGTGAGGACTATTTGCAGGATAAACCACAAGACTTGAAACCAGCTTCTCCCTTGCAGGACCAGGAAGAGCCTGGCTGGAGAGCTGTTTAACCCAGGTCACCTAAGGCAGTGTAACCAAGGGAACACAGAAATCAAGAGGAAGGGAAGGAGAAGCAAAGGCCTGGATGGGTGACCATCCTGCTTTGGTAGTCTTGTCCAAAGGAATGACTGCCTTAGCTCCTCTCTGGGCCAAGCCAGCTCTGACTCCTCAATCCTTCCTGATCATTGGGAACCTCGTGGTGGAGCTTCAGAACCTATTATGTCTCATGTGTTACCTGCTCTAAGGAGCTCAGGTGATGGTGCTCAGGTGGCCAGAGGTGCCATGGGCTTCTTCTCCCTGTCAGATGACAACAATGATCTCTGGTGACAAAGCTGTCAGTCATGACCCCAGGAGGCCACTAAAAACCCTGGAAAGCAAGCCCCACTGTAGGGCAGTGGCTCCAAGCCCTGGCTATACGTTAGAAGCACCTGGGCAGCATCTGAACCTCAGCGTGTTCAGGCAACACCCCTAATAATTGAATCAGAAGGCCTGGTGGTGGGGCCCAGAAGTCAGTAATGTTTACAACTGCCCAGGTAATTCCAATATGTGACAGGATGGAGAAGCACTGCTGCAGGAGTGCTGTAGAGCTGGGTCAGAAGAAACTCGTTAACCTGGCTTTCTTCTGAGCTAAATGTGCTTCCTTCACACACACAAAAAATGGTTACAGATTAAGCTCCTTTCCTCCTTCCCCACCCCCATGGTGATGAATAAAATAGACACAGTTCCATGCATTATGGAGCCTATAGTCAAGTAGGAGAGACAGACCATGAACATTATAAATTCTGGAAACCCCATGGAGAAAAAAGCAGGAAGTTATGTGGAAAATGATTTGTTTTATATTGATTTATGGGGAGGAGAAACTTAAGCTGAGATCTACAGAAAAGGAAGGAACCAGTCATTTGGCATGATGGGGAGAGCATTCCTAGGCTGAGGGATTAGCATGTGCTAAGCTTTCACAGCAGGAGAAGGCTTGGTGTGTCTACTGCAGTCCAGTATCTACCACAAACATTCTCTGATTACCTACTCCTTGGCAGGCAGAATATAGGGATGGCAGGCATGGTCCCTACATTTGAGAAGCTCATAATTCAGTGGGGAGACTCTGTGAGGAGAAATATATCGCAAGAGGCAAAATTTAGCAGGACTCTTGGGGGAGAAATTTAACCACTGGAAGGAATAGTGGTATATATATATACCACTGTATGTATATATACACTCTGGAGAAGCAAGTGGCAACCTACTCCAATGTTCTTGCCTGGAAAATTCCATGGACAGAGGAGCCTGGAAGGCTACAGTCCATGGGGTTGCAACGAGTCAGCCATGACCGAGCGACTGAGTGTGTGTATATCTATCTATATATCTATCTATATCTATATCTATCTATCTATCTATATATATATGAAGTGAAATATGAAGTGAAATCGCTCAGTCATGTCTGACTCTTTGCAACCCCATGGACAGTAGCCTGCACCAGGCTCCTCCATCCATGGAATTTTCTAGGCAAGAGTACTGGAGCGGGTTGCCATTTCCTTCTCCAGGGAATCTTCCTGACCCAGGGATCGAACCCAGGTCTCCCACATTGATAGACAGATGGTTTACCATCTGAGCCACCAGGGGACCTATATATGTATATATCTCAGGGGTCTCGGTGGAGAGAATTAAGGCTTTGAATGATGACATAAACCACCTCTTTTGTCAGATGCTCTTTTTGACATCTGTGGGAAGAATTCTCCAGACTGACAGGGGACAGAGTGCCATAGGTGCCAGAAAGCACATGTGTAAAGGCTGGAGGCATCAGAGTTTGGCATGCTTGGGGAATGAAGACGTTGGTGTGTATGGGGCTTCCGATGGGGCCATATGCTGTGCTGGAAGTGTGGCTGGAGATGGGTGGAACTGACAAATGAATGATATTAGGGACTCTCTCTGGGATCCCTGGCATTAGAGGTAGCTAGGATGGACGATTCTCAAATCCCAGAAGAGGCTGCAAATTCCCCGGGACCTGAATAAACTCACCTCTTTCTTTGATCAGTTAGCTGTGCCTGAATTCAGTTTTTATAGAATGGGGGCTCTCAGGGTCTCTAGGTGCTAGGCAGCTGGCATCTCCTAGCAGTCCTCCACACACCAGGCACTTCAGCCTTCATCTGTCAGTGTGTGCTGTGCTGTGCTTAGTCGCTCAGTTGTGTCTGACTCTTTGCAACCCCATGGACTGTAGCCCACCAGGCTCCTCTATCCATGAGGATTCTCCAGGCAAGAATATTGGAGTGGGTTTCCATGCCCTCCTCCAGGGGATCTTCCCAACCCAGGGATTAAACCCAGGTCTCTCACATTGCAGGTGGATTCTTTACCGTCTGAGCCACCAGGGAAGCCCAAGAATACTGGAAGTGGGTAGCCTATCCATTCTCCAGGGGAACTTTCTGACCCAGGAATCTAACCAGGGTCTCTTGCATTGCAGGCAGACTCTTTACTAGTGGAGCTACCAGGGAAGCCCGAATTTCTCTGTACCTGAACCCCAAATGCTTATTGTTTCTCTTCTTCTTGAGGCAAAGCCACTTTCACATTTACTCCTTACAAAGAGAGAACAACAAGGGGCAGAGCCATCTGATGACCCACATATACAAAGCCTTGCTACAGCCTAAACATGCTTCTCTTCAGGATGCTGGAGGATGGTGGCTGGGCGTACCTGCTGACTCTCTGCCCTCAAAGTTCAAGTACACCTACGGTGCTTGCTATTGTTTGTTGCAAGCTGTTTTCACCATAGAAGAGGCGCTGGAGCAGAGAAAAGGTGAAGATGAGGCTGCGTGGTTTGGTGGGGCTAAGTTTGGAAGGGTCTTGTGGGCCATGAAGCTTGAAATTCAACCTTAGGCATCAGGAACAAGGGAAGGGTTGCCAGCCTGGGAGGGCCATGATGAGATCTGTGATTCAGAAAGATTTCTCTGTTGGTTAAAGGAGGATAGGCTATAAAATTGTGATACTAGATGATGGAGTTCATAAGAAGGCTCCCTGAGAGCCAGCTGTCTTGGTTCTTTAGTTCATTACTTTTCCCTAGGGTCTAGAACAGTGCCTATCACATGACTAGTACTCAATGGATATTCGATGGATGAATAAGAGCAGTTAGGAAGTTATTGTCCTGGTCCAGGAAAAAGAAGATGTTTAAATTTGGTCAGTGGCTTGGTGATGAGAGAAGTTAAGATATTGAGATGGTGTGGAGGGAGGGAGTAGGAAGGAACAACGCAGATGGAATAGCAACTAAAATGGCTTTACTTCTTTAGCCCAGCACCAAGGACAGAGCATTCAGTAACCTGACTGTAGTGATCAGGACTGAAGTGAAGTGAAGTGGAGTGAAGTCGCTCAGTCGTGTCCGACTCTTTGTGACCCCGTGGACTGTAGCCCGCAGGCTCTTCCGTCCATGGGATTCTCCAGGCAAGAACACTGGAGTGGGTTGCCATTTCCTTCTCCAGGGGATCTTCCCAATCCAGGGATTGAACCCGGGTCCCCTGCATTGCAGGCAGACGCTTTAACCGCTGAGCTACCAGGGAAGCCCGTGATAAGGACTACTGGTTGACATAAGAGTCTCTATTTTCCATCCTGGGGTCAGGCTTCTACCCCTAGGAGTCATGGGCTCCATGATGAGCATCTTCTTCCAATAAGTCAGACTTGGGCACCATTCCATCCTTGGTGAACTTGGTGATACCATGGCTTCCTGGTGCAGCAGACGGGATTGTTGAATTTGCTGTAGTGCACAGTGGAAGACCTACAGAGTTTCTATCTCTGACATATTTTTCTATTTTAAAGTGGAAAGGGATACTATTAAAATGAAGTTTACCATTTGGATGGTTTCAAAACTCAACCTTCCATCCCACACAATGTCCTTCGATAGTCCACATGAAAGAATCCTCAGATCTAGTCTATACACAGGCAAATTGTTGTTTATTCTCTAGATTCTATTCATATGTTTGGTTTGCATGTCTTTTATGGCAATTTGGGCTGGTCACTAGCCAGCATGGCCGTGAGAGTACTGGTAGTACTGTTTTAAGGTATTTTCTGAGATCTGTCTTAGGCACTTGCAACAGTGACTCAAAGGACTGCACTGTGATAATGATGATCTCTCACACAGTACAAATTATTTAACAGGATCACTTAATTTATTCTTTCCAAAAACCTTTGTATCTGGTATGTGATCAAAGACGTGCCTCCATTTTACAGATGTAGGAGCTAGAACTCAGACATTGATTAGTCTGTATCCACGCTTCTGACTTCCGGTCCAGCAGTCTATTTATTTCTTCTGCTATGAGCTGGGCGGGGTGGGAACTCCAGATTTTATTGATTTGGTGGCTTGTGATATGGGTTCAAGTGCGGTTGCCTGACCTCCCTCTTCCTGGGAAGGAGAGATCTGTGACCTCTCTCTGTCTTTCTCACCAAGTTTCCAAAGAGGAAGCAGCTCTCAGCCAGACCAGGAGCCTGAGCATGGTTTATAGGCTGTGGTGTATACAGGTGGCTCATTGCTATGTGCCCCAGGGCAGCAGTAAATTGATATTTGCTGATCTCTAGGCCTCTGGCAGAGATGGGGAGGGAGGGCTGGAAAAATGACATTTCTGTAAATAGCCACACCTGGTTCTAAGAGAAGAAGGACTGGCGTGTCCCTGTAGTCTCATCAATTACCATCAACCTTTTGCAAAGGGAGCCCCAGAGGAAAGAATCTCTCACACTCTTATGATTATTTATAGACACCCCCTCCTGTCCACACTCAGGGAGGAGTTTGGTTTGCTCGGCAGTGGCCTCCTTCCAGATGTGTTTATATTCCTCCAGGCCCAGTGGAATGTATCTCTCTGCCCCTCTATCATTAGACGGAGCAGAGAGGATGTCCTGGCATTGGGATATAATGAAGATATGAAAGGGGAGACATGGAGACGGCATGCTTGAATTTCTCAGCCAGATCCATGTATCTCCTGGCAATCACTGATTGAATAGCCACCTTGCTACTAAAGGAGGCAATTCAGCACGCTGGTTAAATAAACATTCTTTGTAAGCAGATAGACCTGGATTTAAATCCCAGCTCTGCCATTTATAAACTCTGTGGCTTTGCTTAAGTTACTTAAAATTTCTGTCTCCATTTTCCTCATCTTAAAATGGAATAATTTTCTCAGGGTCCTGGTGAGGTTTGAGTGCAAAGGGCTGAGTAATGCCTGACACAGGAGGTGATAGGCAGATGGTGCCTATTCTTTAAAATTTTTTTGAAATAGAGAATGCTTCATGATTTGCATGTCATCATTGCATATGGGTCATGTTAATCCTCTCTGTACTGTTCCAATTTTAGTCTCTGTGCTGCTTGCTAAATGAGCACTGGTGCCTATTCTTACAAGACACTACTCTGTGTGTGTGTGTGTGTGTGTGTGTGTGTGAGTGTATGTGATTTGATAGACCTGAAGAAACAGCAGCAACGTAGATAGTACAGACAGGAAGTTTTTGGTGAAAAAGTACCTATTAAAATCTAGAGAAGGAGAGAGAGTGTCAGACAAGACAGGTCAGAGAAGACTTCTTTGCAGAAGAGGCGACTGAGCTACCTGAGTGTCTGAGATATGTTACTGGACATGCCAGCAGGATGCCCACCAACTGACTGTGGATTGGAAGAATGCCTTAGACCAACTTTTAGAAAAGGCTGTTTTAGCCTGGGAAAGATACCTGGTCTGCCAGTGTCCTGTGTCAAGGCTTGGCAGCCTCTGCAGATGGAGAGCTTTGTTGGCATGCCACACTCTACGTGGAGCGTTTGTTTCACAGGTAATCCAGCCCCAGTAAAAGGGAGCAAGAGAGATGTATTTTGGGTGAGTTACATGCACTTAATGAATTTTCCTGCTCTGTTCTCTCCTTTCAAATGGCCTACCTTCACTGAAATATAATGATTACCTATGTTATGAGCTTCTTACATTTAAAAATCTTTGGTATAAAAATGTTTACAAAATTGGGCATGATACTACAGCCAATCTTCATGTTTCTGTCACCCAGTCACAAAGGAAACTCATGGCCACTTTAGTTTCATATATACTCTCCTTGCCAGAGTATTTAAAACATTAAATATTGCCCCAGATCATTTCATTTCACCTGTAAATATTTGCATACATCTTTCTAAAAGAAAAGAACTTAAAAAAGAGAACAATCTTAACATCACTATTACAAGGAAAACATTAGAAACTTTTTAGTATGATCAAATATCCAGTTAGTGCTCAAATTTCCACAAACTGTCTTTTATTTTTCCAGTTAGATCAGGATCTAAATCCGATTCACACATTACAAAGGGCTGATATTCCTTTTCTTCTCTTCAGTTTATGGATTTCCCTGCCCTCTTTTTATTCCCTTGCAGTTAGTTTGTGGAAGAGATCATGTCCTACTTTCCAGATGGGACGCGCCGCAGTGGCCTCACCTGCCTTGCTCCTTTGTCCCTTGTGGTGGTTTAGTCGCTAAGTTGTGTCTGACTCTTGGCAGCCCCGTGGACTGCAGCATGGACGCCAGGCTTCCTTGTCCTTTACTACACCCTGGGCTTTGCGCACACTCATCAATGACGCCATCCAACCGTCTCATCCTCTGTCACCCCCTTCTCCTCCTGCCTTCAATCTTTCCCAGCATCAAGAACTTTCCAATGAATGGAAAAGTCCCCCCACTCCACCACACACTTTTAATTAAAGATTCTAATAGGTTTTAAAATCTGACAAGGCTATCCTTTCTTACTTCTCTTTCTCTCTTTTTTTTCTCACTGTTTTTTTTTTAAAGATTATTTTCAGGATTTTCCCTCTTGACTATTTTTGCTTATCTGTTCTTTCCAGTGAATTTTATAATAAATTCACCTAGCTCCAGAAAGAAATTTAGTCATATTTTATTGGATTATATTAAATTTCACAATTATATTAAATTAAATTTTGTCAATCACTTTTGGGGAGACCTGAAATCTTTGATATTAAGTCTTCCTATCCAAGAATACGGTATGTCTTTCTATTTATGCGAGGTTATTTTTGTGTATTTTTGCATGGTTTTATAGTTTTTCTTCATAGAGGATTTGGACATTTCTTGTTAAGTTTATGGTATGGTATTTAATGTTTTTTGGCTTTCACAAAGGGGGTTTTCTTTTCCAATATAAAATGATTTTTATTTGAAAATATGGAAACTTCATTTTTGTAGATTGATTCTATACCCTATTTTACTAATTTTTGTGCTTATAGTAATTTTCTATGAGTTCTTTTGGGTTATTTCTCTCTCAGGTGCTCAGTCAAGCAAGTCGTGGCCAGCTCTTTGCTCCTCCATGAACTGTAGCCCACCAGGCTCCTCTGTCCATGGAATTTTCCAGGTGAGAATCCTGGAGTGGGTTGCCATTTCCTCCTCCAGGGGATCTTCCTGACCCAGGGATCGAACACTTGTTTCCTGCCTGCATCTCCTGCGTTGGCAGGCAGATTCTTTACCACCCAGAAGACAGTGGTAGCAACACTTGGGAAGCCCTGTGTTATCTAGATGTATGCTTATATAATTCTTAGATCTAGTAATGATGAGTAATACTGATGGATTTTAGAATATTGAATCCGCTTTTCTTGGTCATGATGAATATTTTAATGTGCTGTTGGATTCTATTTACTAATTATTTAATATTTTTATCGGTATTTAGAAGTGACTGCTATCTATAGTTTCCTTTTGTTAATGCAATCTTTTCAGATTGAAGTCACATTCACTTCATAAAATAACTTTTAGAAAAAGAGAATTTCCCTGAGAAACAATCTGGACCTGGTACATTTTCGTGGGAAAGCTCTTTTTTTATATATTTTTTCTATTTCCTCTGTGGTATTTTATACATTTAGACTTTCTGTCTCCACTGAGGTTGATTTTGACAAGTTGTATTTGTCTAGAAAATTATCTGCTTTATTATTCCAAATTTATTTGCAAAGAACTGTACAAAGTAGATTCTTATAATTAAAAAAGTGTGCAGTTTTGATGGTGATTTCCTCCTTTTTATTTTATGTATATGGTACACCCCCTTACCCCTGCTTTTTTCCCCACAATTATGTTAACTAATGGGCTCTTTTATTGTGTCCTTTTTTCAAATAATTAACTTTTGAATGTATTTATTAGTCCTATGTTTTCTGTTTCTAACTCATATCTTTTTTTTTTCTTTTCCATCATGGTTTATTACAGAATATTGAATATGGCTCCCTGTGCTATGCAGTAGGACCTTGTTGTCATTCATTCTATATGTAATAGTTTGCACCTACCAACCTCAAACTGTCACTCCCTCCCTCCTTCACCCCCTTCCCCTTCCCAACCACAAATCTGTTCTTTATATCTGCTTCTGTTTTGTAAATAAGTTCATCTGTATCATATTTTCAATTCCACATGTAAGTGATATCATGTGGTATTTGTCTTTCTCTCTCTGAATTAGTATGATAATCTCTAGGTTCATCTGTGTTGCTGCCTATGACATTATTTCATTCTTTTCAATGACTGCTTAATATTCTATTGTATACACATACCACATCTTCTTTATCCATTCCTCCTTTCCAGATAACTTCCTACCCTCTCCCAGAGGTGAGTGTTCTAATATTTCTCTCTATTGTTTAGTTTTGCAAGTTCTCAACCATCACACAAATGGGATTATACAGTTTGTCCTGTTTTGTGCCTGACTTTTTGTTCTTAATATATTTTTGAGACTCATATATGTTCTTGAGTATACTCATAATGCATTGTTTAAAAGTTTCTGAGTAGCATTCCCTGTTAGTTTTACCATAGTTTTTGTATCCGTTTGTTGGTGATTTTGGTTTGAGCAGCTTGGGGCTATAAAGAAAAGCTACTATAAATATTTTTTGTTCGAGTCTTTTTGTGGACACTTGGTTTCACTATTCTTGGATGAATACCTAGAAGTCGAGTAGTTGGCTCATAGGGTAAGTGCGTGCTAAACTGTATAAAAAACACCATTTTGTTTCTGAGTATTTAGCCTAAGGGAATGAAAACATGAATCAAAAGATATTTGCATGGTGCCCATAGTTAATAGCACTGTATTGCTTATTTGCAAGTTGCTAAGAAAGCACACCTTAAAAGTTCTCATCATAAGAAAAAAAATTACAGCCAAGGTGACAGATGTTAGCCAGATTTATTGTGGTGATCACTTAGCAATACACACAAATACCAAGTCTTTATGTTGTACACTAGAAACTAATATAATATTATGCCTATTATACCTCAAGGGAAAAAATGAAAAAGCGAAAACTTTTTTAATAAAGGAAACGGGCAATTATTTTTCCAAAGGGTTGCACCATTAACCATCCACCAACATATGAATGTTCCAGGTGCTCTGAATCCTCTTAGACAGTATTATCAATCTTTTAAAATTTAGCCATTCTAGTGGATGTGGGGTGACATCTCATTATGGTTTTAATTTTAATTTCTTTGATGACTGATGTTGAGGGTCTTTCCATGTGCTTATTAGCCATTTATATATCTTCTTTTGTGAAGTAATTTTAAAAGCATTTTCCCTTTTTATTGAGTTCTTAGTCTTTTTATGTTTGATTTATATGTAACCTTTATATATTTTTGAGACAGTTTGTCAGATATATGCTTTGCAAATACTTTCTCTCAGTCTGTGACTTACTTTTTCTTTTCCTTAATTCTATCTTTTGATGAGTAGATGTTATTAGTTCTGGTGAAGACTTATTTATTTTTTCTTTTATATGTAATGCATTTTATGTCCTCTCTGGAAAAATTTTCCTTGTCCCAAGGTCATAAGAATATTCTCCTATGTTGTCTTCCAGTTTTGTTGCTTTAGTATTTACGTTTAAGTCTATTTTCCATTTTGAATGAATTATTGTATGTGGTGGAGGTGTTTGTTTTTAGCAAACATATCCAGTTGTTTTATTCCTTGCAAGGGCTTTTCTTTCCCCAATGAACTGGCTTAGTGTCTTTGCTGAAGATCAATTGTCTATCTATTTGTGGGTCTATTTCTGTTTTCTCCAGTCTGTTTCATTGATCTGTATCCTGACACCAGTACTACACCATCTTGATTACCTTAAATATTTTCAAACCAGGCAATGAAAGTCCTGTGACTTAAAAAAATAAACTTAATAAGACTGTTGTGGTTATTCTATACCATTTGCATTTCCATTTTAGAATCAGTCTGTCAATTCCTATAGGAAAGCTTTCTAAGATTTTTGTGGTGGGGATTTGTGTTAGATAGGGCTGCCATAACAGAATACCACAGACTGGGTGGCTTAAACTATAGAAATTTATATTCTCACGGTTCTGCAGGCCGAAAACCCAAGATCAGAGCTTCCGTGGGTTTACTGTCTCCTTGGATTGCAGATGGCCATCTTCATACTGTGTCTTCATACGGCCTTTCCTTTGCGGAAGCGCATGCCTGGTGTTGCTTTATGTGTCCACATTTCCCCTTTGTATTAGTACATCAGTCAGATTGGATTAGGGCTCACACTGAGGCATTTTTAATCTAATCACCTCTCTGAAGGCTCTGTCTTTATTGTCACCTTCTGAGGTAAATAGGGCTTCAACATATGGATTTTGAATGGGACACAATTCAGCTCATAAGAGGATTGTACCATATCTATATATCAATCTTAAGATCATTGATATCTTAACAATACTGAGCCTTCCAATCCAAGAGCATATTTTCTCTCTCCATATATCTTAGTCTTCTTTAATTTCCTAGAGATATTTTGTAGTTTTCGGTGTAAAGGGATTGCACATATTTTGTTAAATTTACCTCTAAATATTGTCTGGTTTTGGGGTGCTATGATAAGTGGTATTTCAATTTTTTTAACAGTTTGTGATTAGTGTATAGAAATGCAGTTAGTTCATATATTGACCACACATTCTGAAATGTTGTTGAATTCCCTTATTACAGTAGACATCGCTGACTTTTTCCTGATCTTATAGGAAAAGTGTTCCATGTTTGCCAATAAGTATAGATCAGTTTTAGATTTCTCATAGTTATCCTATAACATCCTCAGTTCAGTTCAGTTCAGTCGCTCAGTTGTGTCCGACTCTTTGCAACCCCACGAATCGCAGCACGCCAGGCCTCCCTGTCCATCACCAACTCCTGGAGTTCACCCAGACTCACGTCCATCAAGTCAGTGATGCCATCCAGCCATCTCATCCTCTGTCGTCCCCTTTTCCTCCTGCCCCCAATCCCTCCCAGCATCAGAGTCTTTTCCAATGAGTCAACTCTTCACATGAGGTGGCCAAAGTACTGGAGTTTCAGCTTTAGCATCAGTCCTTCCAAAGAAATCCCAGGGCTGATCTCCTTCAGAATGGACTGCTTGGATCTCCTTGCAGTCCAAGGGACTCTCAAGAGTCTTCTCCAACACTGCAGTTCAAAAGCATCAACTCTTCGGTGCTCAGCTCTCTTCACAGTCCAACTCTCACATCTATACATGACCACAGGAAAAACCATAGCCTTGACTAGACGGACCTTTGTTGGCAAAGTAATGTCTCTGCTTTTGAATATGCTATCTAGGTTGGTCATAACTTTGGGGAAACAGTGGAAACAGTGTCAGACTTTATTTTTGGGGGCTCCAAAATCACTGCAGATGGTGACTGCAGCCATGAAATTAAAAGACGCTTTCTCCTTGGGAGGAAAGTTATAACATCCTCAGTGGCTATGAAAGTGTACCTTTCAGAGTCCTAGGTTAAAGATTGACAGGCCCAGCAGCTGCATTCTGAAACCCATCATTTTGTGCAGATGCCACATTTCCCAAAGTCTTCTCCCCCTCAGTGCCTAGGAGATGTGGGGTTCTTCTGGTGGGAGATGGTAACTTGAAGATTCCAGGACGGCTTTGGCCAAGTCTCTAAAAGCTGCCCTGGAGTTTCAGATGCTTATGCACTATTTGCCTTCTTCCTTTCTTCTTCACCTGAGCTCAGATTCATATCATGATCTGACAAGTCTCTCATCCTCTTCCAGGCCTTTTCATTTCCTCTCACAAGCATCTCCTCTAATAAATCTCTTGCATGTCTAATCCTATCTTGACGTCCACTTCTCAGAGGACCGATACACAGAGACTGAGGAATTCCTGTTCTTTTCCTAGTTTGCTGTGGAAAGTCTTTTGTCCTTTAGTCACAAACACGTATTGAATTCTGTGAAAGGATTTTTATGCATTTACTAAAATGATCATATAAATTTTTTCCTCCCTTTTTTGTGTGTTACATTGATTGCTTTTTAAAAGTTAAGCCAACCTTGCATTCCTGAGATAAACACTGGTTGGTCATGAAGTTTTATCCTTCTTACGTACTGTTGTATCTTTGTTGCAATATTTTCAAGTGTTTTGTATTCGTAGGAGATATTGATCTGTAATGCCTAGTGTCTTCCTAAGGTTTTGGTACCAAAATTATTCTGATCTCATAAAATTAGTTTGGAAGAGTTCCGCCCTCCTTTGTTTCTCTAAAAGCATTTTGTAAGATTGGCATTATTTCTTTTAAATGTTTTGATAGAATTTACCAGGGCAGCCATCTGTGCCTGGGGTTTTCTTTGTTTTCTTTTCTACATTTTTAGTCTTTATTTCTGGCATACTTTATTGTCTGTGGGGACATTATTTTGCTCACTCTTCTCTTTTTATCTTAAAATAAATTTGTGTGGGATTCAAACACAATCCTTTTTTGTTATCCATGCTTAAAGAGCATGAGTTCTCCTATTCACTTTGGAGGAGAGGGTGGTCCAGGATCCTTTCCCTAGCTTCACAGCTGTTAAGTTCACTATGCTGTTGTTATTTCCAAGTATTCAAATATGTGACCTTATATATTCCAGCACCTGTTGGCTCAGTTACAGTCCTCCAGATTTAAAAGGAACTTTGCTTTCCTTTTTCCTTAATACATTGTCCTAGACAAATTAGATTCTACTTCCAGTAATTTCTACTCAGTGTTGGGCATTGTCTTGGAAAGGAGCACTTGTTATTCTAAGAGTTCATAGAACCCAGACTGCTCTAGTGTTCTCCGATCTCATGCTCATAACCTGAAGCCTGTAAGGCACCTGCTGTTATGGCTGTTTCCCCTAGAGTGTGTTCCCCTTCCCTTGGGAGTATCTGTTGACAATTTTGGCTTCTCCGACTCTCAGGTTCCCCTTTGTCTCTCCTTTGCTTCCCACTGCACACTCACTGATGCCATATGGTCTTGGTGTTGTGTGTAGTTTTCCTGCAACAGTTCACATTTTGAGGCTGGTGTATATCTTTGTTTTGCTGTGTTGTCTGCAGAACTTTGAATTTGCTTAGGCTCTGTCTGTTGTGTAGAGTGATTCAAAAAGACTGAAAAATTATAATACCATTGTCACTACCTTCCTAGAAATCCCTTACTGTCTCTGGAAATTTTGTGGTGGAGGGGGTGGGGTAAAGATATCCAATTGTATGCCCACCTGGGAGCTTAGGCAATATGTACAAATCACCAAGGGTTCTATTTGATCTTTGAAATGTTGCAACTCTTGTGAAAAACTGCAGAACTCCTTTAGACTTGATGGTAGCAAGTCCAGAACACTAAAATTAATACATGTGAAAAAAAAGTGAGAAGAAAAATAAGAAGTTTCTTGTTGAGTTCTTCTTGGTGCCAGGTGTTGTGTGAAGGCTTTTAACGTGAATTTTCTCAATTAAGTCTCTCAGCCACCTGATAATCCAGGTACTATTAGCTCCCCTACTTTATCGCTTTTGTCACTAGGCAGACAGTATCACCTCTACTTGACCGTGTTGAAATGAGACATGGAGAGGTTTGTAACTTTTCCACAGTCACATGAATCTCCCAAACTTCAGAAGCACTGTAGACACTCTACCATACCACCTCCCACCTATTTGTGTACATACACCAGTGGGGAATGGAACTCAGAAGGTCAGGGGATTACTCTCTTTTAGGAAATAACTCTCAATGGGTACCTAAACTCTTGTTGAGTTATGGGGAGGGCATCACATGGCTAGATTTAATGACTTGAGGATGTCATTAAATTATATCCTCAGGGCATTTAATGTCCTGAGGATATAATGTAGCACTGTCTGTTCCACCCTCCCCCACCACCCCACCAAAAAAAGGAAAACTTTGAAGAAAGTGTCAACTCAATAGTCCAGTGGCAGAAAGAGAGGCTCCTCTTCAATCAGGCAAGACAACCAAGGTGAATGTGTCAATGGCAAGGCCAGCTTTGGTGGAAGTCACCAAATGACAGACAGGAGGTCAGGCAAGTGGAAGCATCTGGAAGGCTTCAGCTGATCTGGGTGAGAAAGTAGGAGCCATATTTGCTCTGCTAGTAAGGCAGGGGGTTCCAGTCTTTGGCTTCCAAGTGGTTCTCTGGAGAAACCAAGGCCACTGATGGAGAATGCTACCCAGAGGCAATATGGATTAAGCGTGGGGGTTTCTAGAGGAAGATATCTGGGTTCATATCCTGTCTTTGTCAACTCTTGGCTATGGGACATTTACCAAGTTACTTTACTTCTTTTTTCTTTGTCTCTGTTGGCTGAGCTGTGGAAATGGGGACAATAGTAATAGCTGCTTCATTTTGTTGCTGGTGGGATTAAATGAGTTAATATATGTAAAGCACTTTAGGATGATTCCTTGTGCCCTATAAATCTCTAGATATGTTCCTTCTAATTACAGTCCATCCTCACTATTTGCAGGTTCTGTTTTTGCAAATTTGACTTTACTGGCTAAAATTTGTGATTCCAACATCAATACCCATGATGCTTTCACGGTCATCTGTGAACCATGTGCAGAACAGTAAAAAGTTTACATCTCCAATGGGCATATTCCTGGCTGAGGCTGAATAGGTGATGCCTTGCCTTCTTGTTTCACCTTTCAGACTGTAGACAAGTGTTCTTTTTGTGATCTTTTGAGTACTACATTTTCTTTTGCATTTTTGTTGGCAACTTCACTGTCTAAAATGCACCCTCAAGCCTAGTGCTGAAGTGCTGTCGACTGTTCCTAAGCACAAGAAAGCTGTGATGATCCTTTCATAGAAAACAAGTACATTAGATAAGCTTCATTCAGGCATGAGTTATATTGCTTTGGCTGTGATTCAATGTTAACGAATCAACGATAAACATTAAAGTGTTTACACAGATACATACAGAAAACAAGGTTATGTACTGATCAGTTGGTGAAAATGTTGTGACCAGAGGCTCACAGGAGCCCAACCCTGATTTCCCCTATCAGCACTGGCTCTGTGTCCACAACAGTTTTACAGAACGTGACTACTGTGAGTGCGGGGCATCAGCTATCTTGTCTCACCTGGACTCTCCCAGCATCTGTGGCCTGGAGAAGTGAGGCTGAGGGAAGTGAGCCAATGTCTTCTTTTCTGGAGCTGGAACAGAAATGTTTTAAGCTCTGAACTACACTTTCATATGGTTTCATAGGGGCTTTCCTGGTGACTCAGATGGTAAAGAGTCTGCCTGCAATGCAAAAAACCCGGGTTCGATCCCTGGGTTGGGAAGATCCCCTGGAGGAGGAAATGGCAACCCACTCCAGTGTACTTGCCTGGAAAATTCCATGGACAGAGGAGCCTGGTGGGCTACCATCCATGGAGTCACAGAAGAGCTAAACTTGACTTAGCAACTGAAAGACAACAACACGGTTTTATGCTTTTCTTGACAAAATGTGGGGAGGACATGGGTATTTTGGGAAATGTCCACCTAGAGGGTGGGTGTCTCTTTGCAGTAGTGGCGGGTGGGCCATGGGCCCCATGCACAAGGGCAGAAACTGGACTCTTGACTGCTGCCATTGGTGAGTGTGGAGCCACTTCTTGCTCTTGCCAGGCAAGCGTTACTTCTCTGTGCCTCTGCTCCCAGCCTGCATCCTCCACCGCAGACTGACAGCTGCCTCTCACGTGGCAAGCTTCAGGAAGCACCTGGCGGACACCTGAGGTGAAGCCCAGGTCACAGCTCTTCAGCCTCTGGGGTAACCATCACCACGTGCTCTTACACTTCAGGAGAAACATGTGTGGTGTGTTTGGAGCCTCCTCTGGGATTCTGGGAGGAAATGGACCAGAGCAAGGTAGCAAACAGTGTCTCAGCACTGAGATGAAAAGATTTCTTGTACCTCAAACCAGTTGGGAATCCCTCTAGTGAGAAAGGCAGTTTCAGACACATCTCATCCCCACTTCTTATAAGATCACAAAGCCAGAACACAGCAGAAGTCACCATGGCCTGTGACATCCTGGCAAGCTGCCATTGCAACACTGTGACACACTGCACATCACACTACAGAATGGACTTGGCACCAACACAAGCCCACAATGTGAGGTTATGATGGGGAGCTGCACAGCATACCACCATGCTGTAAGGCTAAGATTGTAATATGGCAACCTGATTGCCCCCCTGTACCTCCCATGATAGCATCACACATGTAACCAGCATATTATAAAACCCTGACCTCACAGCTTTCATTTTGGCCAACTTCCCTGACTGGGTCCTATCAGCTTAGAGTTCAGATGTTTCCCAGCATCAGGGTCTTTTCCAAGAGTCAGTTCTTTGCATCAGGTGGTCAAATTATTGGAGTTTCACCTTCAACATCTGTCCTTCCAAAGAATATTCAGGAAACTGGAGAGATCTCCAAGGTACTCTCAAGAGTCTTTTTCAACACCACAATTCAAAAGCATCAATTCTTCTGTGCTCAGCTTTCTTTATGGTCCAACTCTCACATCCATACACGACTACTGGAAAAATCATACCTTTGACTAGTAGGCAAAGTAATGTCTCGGCTTTTTAATATGCTGTCTAGGCTGGTCATAGCTTTTCTTCCAAGGAGCAAGTGGCTTTTAATTTCATGGCTGCAGTCACCATCTGCAGTGATTTTTGAGCCCAAGAAAATAAAGTCTGTCACTGTGTCCATTGTTTCCCTTTCTATTTGCCATGAAGTGATGGGACCAGATGCCATGATCTTCATTTTTTTTTTTTCCATGATCTTCATTTTTTGAATGTTGAGTTTTAAGCCAACTTTTTCACTCTCCTCTTTCACTTTCATCAAGAAGCTCTTTAGTTCCTCTTCACTTTCTTCCATTAGGGTGGTGTCATCTGTGTAGCTGAGGTTACTGGTATTTCTCACAGCAATCTTGATTCCAGCTTGTGCTTCATCCAGCCTGGCATATCACATGATGTACTCTGCATATAAGTTAAATAAGCAGGGTAACAATATACAGCCTTGACATACTCCTTTCCCAAACTGGAGCCAGTCCATTGTTCCATGTCTGGTTCTAACTGTTGCTTCTTGACCTGCATACAGGTTTCTCAAGAGGCAGGTCAGGTGGTTTGGTATTCTCATCTCTTTAAGAATTTTCCACAGTTTGTTGTAATCTACACAGTCAAAGGCTTTAGTGTAGTCGATAAAGCAGAAATAGATGTTTTTCTGGAACTCTCTTTCTTTTTCAATGATCCAGTTGATGTTGGCATTTTGATCTCTGCTTCTCTGCCTTTTCTAAACCCAGCTTCAACATCTGGAAGTTCACGGTTCATGTACTGTTTGAAGCCTAGTTTGGAGAATTTTGAGCATTACTTTGTTAGTATGTGAAATGAGTGCAATTGTGTGGTAGTTTTGAACATTCTTTGGCACTGTCCTTCTTTGGGATTGGAATAAAAACTGACCTTTACCAGTCCTGTGGTCACTGCAGGGTTTTCCAAATTTGCTGGCATCTTGAGTGCATCACTTTCATAGCATCATCTTTTAGGATTTGAAATAGCTCAGCTGGAATTCCATCACCTCCACTAGCTTTGTTCATAGTCCCTCTGAGCTATTTTCCATAATTTGTACTGACTGCCCACTGTTGCCAGTGGGGATGGATCACTGGATTTGAGATGATGTCCTGTTCACACTTTTGCTTGGACACATTCATTTTCTGGGATTGGAGAAGCTATTTGATGAGTCCTAGACATCTGGGAGTCAGTGGTCAGTTGAGCGGTGTAGTGCTCAGTGCCTGAATATGTCTGGGGGCCTGGTCAGAGCTGCACCATGAGATGTTGTGTGTGTGTGTGTGTGTGTGTTAGCCACTCAATCAAGTCTGACTCTTTGCAACCTTATGGACTGTAGCCCATCAGGCTCCTCTGTCTGTGGGCTTCTCCAGGAAAGGAAACTGAAGTGGGTTGCCATTTCCTCCTCCAGGAGATCTTACCAACCCAGGGATCAAACCCAAGTCTCCTGCATTGCAGGCAGATTCTTTATCATCTGAGACATCAGGGAAGCCCCAATGAGATGCTAGAGAGATGCAAATAGATCCAACTCTCAGGCATAAATAATGCATAGCATGAGAAGGTAGGATGTGCCTTATTCTACTGACATCATTTTGCTTAATTAAGTGATACTCCCAAGGATGTGCAGGAGTAATTACTCCTTTTCTGTCATGTCCCCCCTTTCTCCCACTAATTTGCTTCTGGAATTCCCCTACAACCTGAGACCTGTCCTGGCTGACTATTTCTGAACTCTTTCATCTTCCTAACTTGCTAGGATTTCGTTGTGGTTTGGAGCACAGAGAGATTTGCTCCTGAATGTGGGGAGCCCCAGATGGAAGCCTTGAGATGGTGAATATAAATATTTACCCTAAAATATAATTTCATTAATATTATTTAGAAGTCCAATACTTGTTCACATATGTTCACGGAAGGCCTATTCATAATAGCAAAAGAATGAAGTATTGATACATGCTGCAATGTGGAAGAACCTTGAAAATGTGCTTATACCAAGTATAAGAAGTCAGACCCCAAAGGTCACATATTGTATGACTCCATTTGTATGAAATAGCTAGAAGCAGTAAATCCATAGAGACATGTGTAGATTGGTGGTTGCTTGGGACTGGGAGGAGTGAGGATGGGGAGCAACTGCTTTATGGGCCTGGGGCTTCCCGTTGGGGTGATGAAAATGTTTTGGAATTAGATGGAGGTGACGGTTACACAACATCATGCATGTACTAAATGCCATGAATTTGTTCACGTTCAAACGGTTAACTTTATGTTATGTAACTCTCAGCTTAAAATGGGGCCAAGTTTTTAAAACATTACATAGGAAAGATTTGATTAAAGCACTGTATACTTATTGGAAAGAGCTTGAAGTCATGACAGAAGCTACCTAGTCCTTCAGTGGCAGCAGCATATGAATTTCCTCCTCTTTACAGGTCCCCAGGGGTCAACATAGTCCCACAGTGCAGGGAGGCAGTGTGTGTTAACCCGGTGTATCCTGGGAGAGCGTCTGGGGTAGAAGAGAGTCGTGGGGAAGGGAGAAGTACCCAGACAGGGTGGGTTAGACTCCAGTTCAAGATACACTGGGCCATCTCTTCTGCCTGGGATGTGGGAGGGAGGAGACTTAAAAACCCACTTTCTCTATGACCTGTAAAAAAAATCAATTAAAGAATGCATAATTGAGTAGTAGTATATTTTTAGAGAAATGTTCTCCTTATGAATTTTTCTCTTAAAGTTAACTATAACTTTTTACTTAACTATAAAAGCAACCTACATATTATATATAGCTTGGGAAGTACTGCTGCTGCTGCTGCTAAGTCACTTCAGTCGTGTCCGACTCTGTGCGATCCGGGAGACGGCAGCCCACCAGGCTTCCCCGTCCCTGGGATTCTCCAGGCAAGAACACTGGAGTGGGCTGCCATTTCTTTCTCCGACGCATGAAAGTGAAAAGTGAAAAGTGAAAGTGAAGTCGCTCAGTCATGCCCGACTCTTAGCGATCCCATGGACTGCAGCCCACCAGGCTCCTCCATCCATGGGATTTTCCAGGCGAGTGTACTGTAGTGGGGTGCCATTGCCTCCTCATTGGGAAGTACAGATAAGCATAAAGAAAAAAGGGGGAAATCACCAATTAGCCCACCCTACACAATGGCACCCGACTCCAGTACTCTTGCCTGGAAAATCCCATGGATGGAGGAGCCTGGTAGGCTGCAGTCCATGGGGTCGCTGAGAGTCGGACACCACTGAGCGACTTCACTTTCACTTCACTACAGAAGTAACTGTACAGTGGCCACTGCTGTTAAAACAGTTTAATATATCTTTTCCAGTGTTTTATCTTTGCCCTTTGTTCACATGGCTAAAATCACATGATGCATGCACATACTTCTTTCCCCCATGATATCATAGACTCAGCATTCCTCTGGTTTATTAAAACTGCTTTGTAAACATCATTGTGTTGGCTGCACAATATTCCATTGTTAGGAGGTATGGTTTATCTAGCCACATCCTTATCGGTAGACACTTAGCTTGCCCTCTAAGAGTAAAACACTAAACTCAGCACATACAGCAAAAGCACAGGTGGAGGGATCCAGGAGACTCTGAGAGACTGACTGTGTGACCAGGGCTATACAAACCTTCAGGTGAGGTAGTTGCATGTAATCTTGGAAAGATGAGACTGGTATGTGATTATAATTTTGCTAGTAGGACCCAAACTCACAGCAGTTTATATCTGGTTTGGAGAACAAACAGAAGGCTGACCCCAACATGCAGCCTGGAAAAGAAAGAACTGGAGGCTGGCAGATTCATGCGGGCCCTGCTCAGCAGGGAGGGAGTCCTGGCCCAAAGATATGTACTTTTTACTCCTTGGGTAAGTCTTTCCTGACCCCCTGTGTATGGCAGGTGAAGGAGACTCCATAGGAGTAAGGCACCCTCCATACCTCACAGGAGCACACATTTAGCAGGGCAGGCAGCTGTTCAGTGTGACTGTGAAGATGTGGGGCAGTGCAGTCTGTGCCATGGTGGGACTCTGTTCTGGGAGCAGGGACAGAGATCCTGGGTTCAGTCCAGGGAGCCTTCTCATAGAAGGTGACTCTTGAGCTGAGATTCAGGAGACAAACTGGAATTAGAGTCCCCTGAGCACCACCATGGATTCCTCCAAGTGGTCACCTTCTTCTGATTCCACACTCTCTAGGTAGCTGTAACTAATTTGACTTCTGATATCCGTAGTGAGAGAATGCACTGTTCAGGTCCTTGTGATGGGGGCATTTCTCAATGCCAAGGCCACGGTAGTATCTGCTCTTGAACTTGGTTCCTGTGAGCCTGTCCCTGAGAAATGGACCTACTCTTTGTTCTGACCTGGTGAGTCTTCTGGGCCTGCAAGACCAAGGATGCCTGGGCATGAAGCATGGTGAAACTGCCAGGGTGATCTATGCCCCTAAGAACGCCTCTCTGGGAATGTCAGAGCTCCACCTTCTCCCTTCTACCTGCAACAGCTCCCTCTCAAGGGTGTTGTGAGGTTTAATCAGGATGATTAATGGGCAATGGGCCTGACTCTGAGTGAGTGCTCAGGAGTCTCAGTCTTGTCTTCCTCCGTCACAGACTCTCCTGCTCCATGTCAGGGGTAGTGGGTGAGTGGAAGGGATGAGTCACAAAACCTCCCTCCAGCTAGTTCTCTCAGCTCATTAACCAATCCATCAGTCATTGTGACTAATTGTTACTTTTTGAGATAAATGTTTAAAATATCATCTCTTATGACAAGTTCTTTAAAAGCTTCGCTGGGAGTGGTAGGCGAAGATAATAATGCATGCACAGAACAACCAGAAAATCATACTGGAAGCAGTTTGACTGTGAAGGTTCCCTCCTGGGCCTAGAATGTTTGTGGTCAGTGTCCAGTCTGACCAGTGCCCAGATAGTTACTGGCAGAGCTGGAATTCGAGCTTAGGTCTGTGTTTCTAAGCCCCAGGGCTTTCGGCTGCTATGTGTTTTGACTCCATGTGTGAAGAGTAGACAGAAAGTCTTGGACTTTGGTGTCAGAGGGACCTGAGTTTGCCTTACAAGCTGTGTGAACGTGGACAGACCATCAAGTCTCCTTAACGGCCAGAAGGTAACAGTGGCAGCAGCAGGAATGATAATGACTCATACTCACAGGGCTCTTGCTAGGAGTCAGGCGTGCTTTACTATGTTAAGTTGTTTTACTTGCAATAGTCCTTTGAGATTGATACTATTATGTTGCCAGGGAGTTAATAACAGTGACCGCAGTGGGATCACATGGAGGTTAAATGAGATACTCTATGTGTGTGAGTGCTTGGCCTGGCAGTAAGTGCTAAATAATAGGGAATGTGGGTGACTACAGCTCTGAGAAAGACACGAGAGCCAGCTCTTCACTGCCAACATCCTCCATTTGTGAGAAGATACAACACTGATCTGGACTAGAATCCGGGCTCTCTTTGATTTCCTCCGCCCAGTGTAACTGCTCTTGTTCATGAACCTGCCACCCAGTGCTCCATGTCAGCTAGAGAATGAGCCACAGACTCACAGGTCCCCGGAGCTGACTGATTTTGCCATCGTATATTCCAGAACGGACTGGTTGTTTCCTCAGACACAGAAAGTTCTTACCTGAGAGAAGGAGTACGGGTGCTCTTGCGCCTCTGGGCTCTGCTTTTTAAAAAAAATTAATTAATTTATTTTAATTGGAGGCTAATTACTTTACAATATTGTAGTGGTTTTTGCCACACATTGGGCTCTGCTTTTTATTAATAGAAAAGAGAGATACCTGCATGGGTCACCACCATCCCACCCCCAATAGGATGGCCACTTTTCTCCATATAGTTCCTGGGGATTTTATTCTGGGAATAGGAGGTGGGATGGGGGTTGGGAAAGGGGATGAGGGGGCAGTCGCCACACCCACTGGGAAAGACCCCTGTCATCCCAGAAGGGGTGAGCCTGGCTGCCCTCCTCACTGGAGCCCCATCTGAACAGAGGCATCTGCGTGAGTTCAGGAGGCTGGTCCACCAGGTGCCACGAGGCTCTGCCCGATGGTCCCCTCAGTTCCTGTTCCGGTCCATCTCTACCTGGACTGGAGACTGTCTTCTTTTTACCTTAACCTGAGCATCTGCTTCTGTGGGATGTTAACTCATTTCCTTTGGGCCTGTGCTCTGAGCAGAGAGGGGCAGTGGTCACTGATTTCTGTCTAATAACTCTTCAGATCCTCAAAGACGGTTATTAACTCTCCCCTTGGCTGCCTCCCGCCCAAATAAACTATCGCTGCCCCTTTCACCTTTTCTCCACGGGTTGTTTCTCCACTCTGTACAGCACTGTTTGGAGCCCCTTTGTCTTCCCCACACCACCAGGAGCCTAGGAAGCCGAGGGGTTGGCCCAGGCTCAGAAGTCACTGCTGGCTGAGGGGTAAGGGCAGGGCAGCCAAGTGGGGGCGGGGGGTCCCATGACACTTTCTGTTGTCCCCGGGTTTCAAGTGCACAGACTCAACTTCTCTCCTTGCTGCTCCTGCTCTTAGAGAAAGAGGACAAAGGTATTTTTTTTTTTTCTACCAGGGTACAGCCTTGGCTCCCAGCTTTTCTCCCTTTCTCCTTTCTGGCTCTGCCACCTCCACGCTGACCACCATCACCGAGAACCTTCCACTGGGTTCAGATGCACAAGAGAAGGCGTGTGGAGAGCA